>NW_017536708.1:24890-26182 GCF_001853355.1 Bactrocera latifrons | reverse complement strand
TATCGGTTGATCAATGTGGTCCTCAGCCTAACTTCTGGGGACATCAGCCGGAACTTTGGGCACCAGCGGAGTGAATGGCTATCTACGCATAGGGGGCAGTTGATTGTTRTCATTTTCAATAAATTTCTAAACGAAAGGGAAGATTATTAAGGTGAGAAAATTAACATTGATGGGGTAAAATTATAATTTTTTGTTATAGGCCTAGAAATTAAGCTACGTTGAGTTTGGATGTCCACCACCCGAACTCGTTGGTCTAACCCTGGATGTACTTTGATGATCCTTCCCAATCTCCATTCATTTGGAGGTAAATTTTCTTCACGCACTACCACTAGGTCGTTGACTTGGACGTTATGTTGGGAATGTTTCCATTTCTTGCGTTTTTGAAGTTCCTTTAAGTATTCGGTTTTCCATCTCTGACAAAAGTGATGACTTAAGGCCTTTAACCTTTGCTATCGGTTTACTAATGATAGCGGGTTCTCAGTGATTGCTGGTTCTGCCGGTGCTAGCAGGGGAGCACCGACCAGAAAATGGCCTGGTGTTAACGGAGTTAAGTCATTGATGTCATCCGTCATCGAACTGATGGGCCGAGAGTTTAGACAGGCTTCTATCCGAGTTAACAGCGTAGAAAGTTCCTCGAAGGTGTACTTCATAGATCCTGACAGTTTTTTGAAATGACTTTTAAAACTTTTTACTCCTGCCTCCCACAAGCCTCCCATATTAGGAGCACCTGCAGGAATGAAATGCCATTTTAGATGGGGGAAATTGTTGGAGTTGCCTATCGCATCAGGGCATGTCTTTAAGAAGGCTTTGAAATCTTTCTTGATTTCTCTCGATGCTCCAACGAAGTTAGTTCCATTATCCGAGTAAATGTGATTTGGGCAGCTCCGACGCGATACGAATCTTGTSAGAGCACTCATGAATGCGGCCGTGGATAAGTTACTAGTGGCTTCAAGATGGATAGCCCGTGTTGAAAAGCAAACAAAAACGCATACATATCCCTTTGTTATCAGGCAAGCTCGGCCTGTATAGTTTTAGATGTCGAATGGACCAGTGAAATCTACTCCAGTTGACTCAAAGGGCCTTGTGAGAGTTGTCCGTGGCGCAGGAAGGGGGGCCATAAGTTGTGTTTGTTCTCGTTTTTTATATAAAACGCAGATCTTACAATTATGGATCACTGTGCGGATTAGGTTCTTAGCCTTGAGGATCCAAAATTGCATTCGCAGAAGACGCAGGACTAATTGATTGCCTCCGTGAAGGGAAGTAATATGAATAAATTTGACCAATAATTTCGA
>NW_017536708.1:16092-17230 GCF_001853355.1 Bactrocera latifrons | reverse complement strand
TTTTGTTTTTGCACTCGCGAAACTGCAGCTGCGTTATTGCTGCTTGCCTTTATTGCTATTCGAGCAATATTTGGAAAGGCAAAGTTGAGCGACTAGACTCAAATTAACAAGAAAACACAAAACCCGAGAGAGATTGTTGACGCTCAAGACGATTTTGTGCGTCCAAGAAATTTATAATGTTATTCGGATAACAGAGTGTTTTTTTTTTATACGAGTATACAAAGTGAAATACTTAGTGCATTTGCCAGGTGTATTTGTTGTTGTACTTAAATGAAGTACAATACTACCTGCAGACGTGTGCGTTGATTTTGTAGGTAGAGTGCCAAAAATAAGTTTTGGTCTCCACTTCACACAGCACAATGGGTTTTGTACATAAATGATGCACAAATTAAACAATCTATTGCCTTTTAGCTTGCAGAGCACAAATCCAAAGTATGTTTGGCTGTAATTTGCGAGTTCCAAAATCGGGCAAATTATGCACTTTCACTTTAAATAAAAATCAACTTRTTACCTGTTATCCGGCTCGAAGGACCAATGTTAGTTCGGTGGTGGAGCACGGTGCTCGCTCGTTCCGTTGATGTGGTTGGCCGTGGGGAAACGGTCGGCGCAAATTATTCCACAGAATATTAAATAAAACAAAAGGGTTTCTTATAATACAAATATTTATTATAAATAAAATGGAACCACACTTACCACGTCTGTATCGCAGGGCTGTTGCAAAAAGAAGAGAGCGCGCGTAACTTCTTTTAGTAAGTCTTTAGTTGCGCGCTAATGAAAGTTCGAAAAAACTTCGAAAAAGTAGAAAGAGAAGATTGCTCCAACGATACAGACGTGGCAAAAGAAATTGGGCGGGGGCGTCGTTAACAAAACGTAACCCAAAATTGTTCTATGGTTTCGTCAACTCCAAACGCAGGATTTCTAATTTTCCGTCTGCTATGAAATATAAGCATAGTATGTCTAGTGACAATCACACCATTTTCAATATGTTCGCTGAATTCTTCAAGTCCAATTACTCTCCAAAATCTCCAAATGTTCCGCATCAGCACAAGTTATGTCCGATTTCTGTCATTAATGCACCTACTATTTCCGAAGCAGACGTCTTATATCAGTTAAATATGTTAGAACAATCGTACAATTA
>NW_017536708.1:7735-11612 GCF_001853355.1 Bactrocera latifrons | reverse complement strand
AAAAAAAATAATATTATCGTAATTGGACCTAAGGATTTTTTTTTATTATTTTTCTAATGATATACATACTAACAGGAACCAAAATATATAATTTTTATTTCAGAGCAAAATCCATTGTCGGTTAGTGTAATTATCGAAATCGGAGTATACATTTTAACCTCCCATATATGTATTATATATGCTGACCTCTGTGAGCTTAACTGATATTTTACTTCAAATATAGTTAAATCTCGGAGATATAATATATTATTAGTATTCAGAGAAACTATTACTTTTATAATAGCGTGCCCTTGTTCCAATAAGGGGCTAAAATATGCCAAAATTTTCTCTAACCCTATGTAAAGGTTTTAGATTTTCAGGTTTTCTTTATACCGTGCATATCGATCAATATTGTGGTTTGTCCTAATGAACCTAAGAAATCAATTATTTGACTGTCTAATGATAGTGTACCCTTGTGTCTAAAATGGTTAAAATCGGGTAAATACTTTCCCTTATACCATATATTGGTTAATAGGTAGGGTTTAAGCAGGCTTTATGCTTAATATGTCGGTCAGTGTGTGAGTTATCAAGACCGAGAGTACGAAGCAAAATTTAACAAGTAAGGAAGGGCTAAGTTCGGGTGTCACCAAACATTTTATACTCTCGCATGATAAAGTGATAATCGAGATTTCATTATCCGTCATTTACATATTTTTTTATTTTGCTGTAAATTAATTAGATTAGATCAATTGTTATGTGAACAAAACTATAATACTCTCTTTAGAAACATTGTTGCGAGAGTATAAAAATGAAATCAAATGGGTCTATAACCCATTAAAGAAATTAATAAAACGCTGAATACGATGGTAAGAGCTATCTGATAATTCGGATGGTGGAGCACGGTGCTCGCTCGGCTCAAATGATTCTACAAAATATTAAATAAAAACAAAAAGTTTCATGTAATATATATATTTATAAAAATTTGGAACAACACTGACCACGTCTGGATCGGTGAGCGGTCGCAAAAGAAGAGAGCGCGCAACTTTTTAGTTATTGTTTAGTTGCGCGCGAATTAAACCTTTGAAAAAACTTCGAAAAAGAGGAAAAGAAAAGATTGCTCTGCCGATACAGACGTAGCAAAAGAAAGTGGGCGGGGGCGGCTTCAACATTCTCCCCGCCTTGCAGTATTACTGCAAATACAGTTTACAATAGATTACTTAAATCTGACTTAACTAACTGGCTCCTGCACTTCCTCTTCCACGTCTTCTTTGCAGATGGGGTGGCCGACGAGACGAATCGAGTCAAGTTCGGTGCGGGAAATGCCGCTGAGATGAATTGAATCTCAGTCGGTCATTGCCATGCCGCCAATTTGCATAGAAGTCACCACCTTTCGAGGTCGGCGAGACGACTCCAGTCTAACTCGATCCTGGGTAGGTGGTGAATATGAGATTCGTTTGCAGCCAGTGCACTTTATTGTGCCGATGTTATACAACGCTGGATATTATATATCTACGTATTTTGGCCGATGAGTTGACCCCCTCTCCTTGATAATACGGCGTGCACCTGCTTGACGACGAACGTCTCGTCCACGCCTTCGCTTCGGATGGGGTGGTCGATGAGACGAATGGAGTCTCGTTCGGTCCGGACAATTCGTCTCAGTCGATCATTGCCATGCCGCCAATACGAAAGGAAGTTACCAGCACCCCGAAGTCGGCGAGACGACTCGAGTCAGGCTCGATCTTTGGCGTGTGGTATGCGGGAGAAGCATCGTTGGTCAGAGCTTTGCGTGACTGTTGACATCGGTTGACATGGTTGAGAGCGGTCCGAATCCGTAGTTATACGTACGTTATTTTCGTACAAGTATGCTGTGACAATTGTATCTTGTCATTTGTAGTGATCGTACTTTGTTTGCTCGTTGACGACGCTGTCGATTGTGCATGTGCTTGAGATTGGCGTTTCTGCTATTTCACCGGTGGTTTTTTCTTACATTTTTTGAGCAACCAGTATAAGTTCGCCCTTGACATCGAGTCGTATCTCTTCGGGCACACGTTTGATCATCAGATGCGAGTGCAGGCCGCCGTGGAATACCTGCAGTTGTGGCATCGAATTGTTTTGTTGTCTGTTGCTGCGAGCTGCATTTTGATTTACTGTTGTTGTTGTGGTCGCCGCATGTTGGTATTTTGTAGACGGCTGTTGTGACGTCACATACGTTGCTGACTGGTCTTCTTGCTGCGATTGCGACGGCAGCGCCTGCTGTTGCTGGATTTGTAGCGATTGATGCTGAAGTTGCTGTTGTTGCGCTGTCACCTTTGGGCTGGACGCCATGGGTGACGAAATGTGCGCTGGAGACATAGACGGCTGCGTTATTGGCAGCTGTGCTTCACGCTGTGTTGACTGATGCCGTTGTTGTTGCTGATGCTGTTGTGGTAATGGCTGTTGCTTCGGTTCTGTCTGCGACTGAGGTTGCAACTGTGACTGAATCTTGCGTCTGTGTTAGGATCTGGGTAGGTGTTGACGTCCAATTGTGAAATCTGTTGTTGTTGTAGTCTAGATTGGAGACTAGCTGGTGCATCTCGTGTCGCCGTTGACATTGCAGCAAACGGGTCACCCAGCAACTGGTGCTGGTGCTGCTATTATATGGTTGATGCATTTTGTTGTTGGGGCGTTGTTAGATGATGTGGTGATAATTGTGGGTGATGTATTTTCGACTGCTGTTGCAGCATAGTCTGTTGATGGGGCGACTGATATTTCTGTTGTGTAAATATAAAATTAGTATAATTTTTACTGCAAAAATGGGTTTGTGCTTGTTGTTGCGTTATTGTTGAATTTTGTGCGTCGTCTTTGCCATTTATCTTCGTTTCTTCAGAGGGAACGGAACCTGTAACAATCCAACCGAACACTGTTGATTGTGCTACGAGGGATCCGAAGAATTTCGATGTTCCCCGTTTAGAATGATTTTCGGGTAAAGATCCGCTCCAATCAACAAGTCAATCTTTTGACTCGTATAGAAATTATTATCCGCTAAGGGGATATTAGGTAACCTTTTTAAAATTGAGGAGTTAATTGACCTGGATGGAAGCAGTCCAGTAAATTTTGGCAGTAGCAACGCTTCCGCTTCTGTCTTAAAGTTTTGTTGCGGGGCGAGCCAATTGTAATCGAGCATATCGATTGAACCGATATTCAATCCTGAACTCGCGCGCTGACCTTTTTGCTTGCCAGATGTAAGCGTTTTTGCAAACTTATGCTTAAGAAGGTGGCTTCAGATCCCGAATCAATCAGGGCTCTGACAGTGAAGGTGCTGTTGTTGTGACATATGTCACCATGGCTGTACCTAAGATGCTTCGACTGGTAGGCACATTTGAAATATTGCCCTTAATAGAGGCCACATGGGATTTAGTAGAAATCTCAGTAGTGTCTGTGCTGTCGGATATCTGATCCCGGTGAATCATAGAGTGATGCCTCTGTTTACATTTATTACAATTAAACATACTTTTACAATTTTTAACTTCATGTGGGTCTGATAAACAGTTTAGGCAGACGTGAAGTTTTCTGACAGCATTTGGCCGCGCGTTAGGCAGCATCTCAATGAATCTCTGACAAGTTTTCAAAATGTGTGATTGAGATCAGCACAGTTTACATTTAATATTGGTTTTCTTAGCGTGATGAGAATTGATGGGTTTGGATCCAATCCTTGACTGCAAGGTTGATATCCAACCTTCACCATCAGCCGACTTTATGTTAGGTTGAGTACTCAACTCGCCTTTGAGGTTTGATACTCTCTCACCCGTTTGGTTAAAAACTTGACTAACTCAACCCATTTTGGGATCTCTGAATCCGAATCCAAAGATTGTTCCCAAAGCGACAGTGTATAGTCCGGTAGTCGGATAGAACACAAATA
>NW_017536708.1:0-6915 GCF_001853355.1 Bactrocera latifrons | reverse complement strand
TATTTGCAAATATGTTGCAAAAAAGTTCAAAAGTTACAGAAGCACTCACGGACGAACTAAACATTTAGTTGATGATATGCAATACGTTGTTACTTTATGCAGCATGAATTTTCGAAAGAAAAAAATTAATAAATTGAGTAAAGTATTTTCTCAAAGTATATTTTTTTTTATAATTTGTATGTGCTTGCTGGGTAGTCGTCCCAATGCACTTGCACGCCTAGTCTTCGGATATGTACACAAACAAAATTGATTTATGCTTAATTGTTTTATTTAAATCCAAATACAATACAGATAAAAATTCACAAGCACTTATTTGATTTGTCAACCAATCACTTTCACTTTGTTCACTGGTTTATTTTCGAACTATTTCGATGTCACCACTATACTGTTTTGTTTGTTGGGATGGCTGCTTGCTTTTGCTGCTCTCCCTTTGCTGTTGGCCTGTGCTGCTTTGCCTTTGCTGCTCTCCCTTTGCTGCTTGGCCTGTACGGATTTGCCTTTGCTGCTTTGCCTGTGCTACTCTCAATTTGCTGCTATGCCCGTGTTGCTTTTCTTTGCTGCTCTCCTTAGCTCTGTGGCTTTCTTGCCGTTGCTCACTTCACTTTTCTTTGTACTTTTTTTGTTTGCACTCGCGAAACTGCAGCTGCGTTATTGCTGCTTGCCTTTATTGCTATTCGAGCAATATATGGAAAGGCAGAGTTGAGCGACTAGACTCAAATTATCCACAAGAAAACACAAAAACCGAGAGAGATTGTTGACGCTCCAGACGATTTTGTGCGTCCAAGAAAATTATAATATTATTCGGATAACAGTGTGGTTTGTTTTTTGTATGCAGTGCATTGGCAGGTTTATTTATTGTTGTACTTAAATGAAGTACAATACTATTTGCAGACTTGTGCGTTGATTTTGTGGGTAGAGTGCCAAAAATAAGTTTTGGTCTCCACTTCACAGAACTTATGCACAAATTACCAATCTATTGCCTTATAGCTTGCAGAGCACAAATAAAAAATATGTTTGGTTGTAACTTGCGAGTTGCTAAAGCGGGCAAATTATGCACTTTCGCTTTAAATAAAATCAAATTTTTACCCGTATCCGGCTCGAAGGACCAATGATAATTCGTGTGGTGGAGCACGGTGCTCGCTCGTTCCGTAGATGTGGTTGGCCGTAAGGAAACGGACGGCGCAMATGATTCCACAAAATATTAAATAAAAACAAAAGGTTTTGTAATATATATATTTAATTATAAAAATTTGGAACAACACTTACCACGTCTGGATCGCAACTTTTTATTTATTGTTTAGTTGCGCGCGAATTAAACCTTTGAAAAAACTTCGAAAAAGAGGAAAAGAGAAGACAGCTCTGCCGATACAGACGTGTCAAAAGAAAGTGGGCGGGGGCAGCGTCAACACTTTCGAATAAGGGGATTTCCCAGTTACTGCTATGTATATTCATTTCAGCAATGGTGCTAAGTGTGGTAAAACAAACATAATTACAAAACAGTGATTTGGAAACTGTACAAGGTTGAAAAACAAAAAAAAATTTTTTTTTCAACCGTGTAACTTCAAATTCGTATAAAAAGAAACTGTGTAAAAAAAGAGTTGGGTGTACTACAAAATGCTTGTTTACTTTGCTTTTAAAATACGAGTATTCCGTTATAATTTTATAATTATAATCATATTTTGTGACTTGTTAAGTTAAACGTGAGATAAGTCAGTTAAGTTTTCGGATACATAAGATATAAAGTCAACCAAAGCTACGAAAATTAATATTTTGCATATATGAGAAAAAAACCAATTTTAGGCTGCCGTCATATTACGAGAATGGGTTTTAGAACGGTTGTGTAAAGTCTTAAACACATTATGTGGTATGTGTTATTTTTTTAATTTGTGCCTTAGTTGTCATTGATTATAATATTTTCATTAATGTTATTTTGTGGGCTTGGAAATTTTCTTATTCCGTTTATCTGCATTAACCGTTTCATGATGCCAAGAAACGCATTTATTGAAATTGTTCAAAATTATACACTAATGCATAGATATCGTAGAGATAACACTAGTATACTCTGAATTGCAAGAATATAAAAATAATCCAATATTTAGCACAAGGAACAGCTTCACTACTACCTGAAAAGTTTTAGTGCAAAAGGATTAAAGTATTACAATTAAATGCCCCTGCTTCTTATAAATTGCTGAGGTATACTCGCCGTGTCCAGGGTTCGTTACAATGAATTTGTAAATACTGGGGCTCTTCTGCGAATCGTACTTTATGTAACTTAACTTATATATTTTAGTTAAAATTACCAAATTATCTCCTGCGTTTTACTGTCGTCGCCCGAGGAGAGTGCTGTCAGGGTAACGGTTCCGTGGGGTCCGTTAGGACAATACCGTTTCCCACTCTGCTGTGCTCCTGGGTGCTAGACGACTTGCTGTCCTATACCACGACAATCACGCTCGGCTACTTCTACCGGCGCTCGCGTGGGATTCGCTGACGATATCCTGCGACGTGCATTGACGCTCCCGTGCTACGACGACCACGCTCGGCTACTTCTGCCGGCGCTCGTGTAGGCTTCAATGACGGTGTCCTGGCGTATTCGTTGACGCTCGCGTGTTACGACGACTACGCCTGGCTACTTCTGCCGGCTCTAGTGTAGACTTCAATGACGCTGTCGAGTTGGTCAGAGGATAAACTCACTACCAAGTTCACCCTTAACAGATGGCGTTTACAAGTCAGAGTACYAAGACTAGCTAGAGGATAAACTCACTGCGAAGTCTGATGCTTAACGTGTATACGCCGTCACAGTCCCGTGCTGACTCACTGATCATCGGCCATCTAACTCCCCACCAAGCCTGTGCTGTGTGCTAACATCTTCGCAACATGTTGCGTTAGGATGGCGTGTGTTGATGGAATGGCGTATGTTGCTGGCAGTGGTGTGGTTTTACCGCTGCGTATGCATGCTTATTGTTGTTTCGTCTGTTTGTCTGACGTGGCGTGTTTTTACCGCATTCTTGTTGTCTTTTCATCTTCTTGTGTTTCTAGAAGTGGCGTGGTTTTCCCGTTGTGTTGTGAACAATAGGGTGTGCCTTTATGGGTTGTGTGGGCTACATTCTGTATAGATATTTAGTTCTCACAATATAAAATATATATATTACTATATATATATATATATTACTGAGCCGAAGGTCCTGGCAGCCAGTGCTCCGTTTTTGTCGTGTAAATAAAATAATTGTATTATTTTTTTTCACATTTATAACTAAATATATATTACTAAATACGAAAAATTATATACATATTGCTTTCTAGAACTATGTGTATCAGCACGAGTTGGCTGGAATATTGTTATTCAAAACCTGTAACTAAGAAGTGATATAAATACTGAAATACGTAGAAGTATTTAACCCTCGACGCTAGCTTTGTGTTTATGACTTTCAACCGTATTAAAACATATAAAGGAACGTTCATGTGTTTATTTGTGGTTTAAGAAAATAAATGCATATAAATGGTTTAATTTCTGGTACCCAAGAAAGGTTAACGAAACATTTTAAATTCTTTACCACAGTCATTAGTTAAGCTATAAAATTAAGAGTATCGTATATAATGGGTGATCCAGTACAGGTACTTTTTTCAAAACCTTTTTTGACGTATAACGAGTTAGTCGTGTTAATATTTAACGTTATTTTTGTTCAGTATTGTTTGGCATTTTATCATGGAACAACGTTAACAACTTTATTGTTCAACTTTATTACGAAAATTCACGTTATTTAAATAATGTGTTTTACGCGCTTCGATTAACTTCAACTCGCCTTCTGAACGTACTATTAGCAACAACATCACTTATCTTCAGGGCCAGCATTCATTATTGGATAATATTCGACCGAATAGACCACGCCCAACACGCAGTGAAGAAAATTTAGCAGTCGTAGCTGAGTGTGTACACGAAGACCGTGGAGAGTCGATACGGACTGACGTATGAAACGACTCGACGCATTTTACGTCGATATCTTAAATTGAAAGCATACAAAATACAGCTTGTGCAAGAACTGAAGGCCCTCGACCTTCCCCAGCGATATCTCTTCACTCTAGCGTCTCATGAAAAGTTTCAAGGAGAATGACCTGACTCAATTCGTATGTAAACATAATGCGGGTCCTCCCGCATTTGGGAGGAAAAGCAACGTGAAGAAACTCAAGAGCTGCCATTTCATCCCGAAAACACAACGGTTTTCAAAAAAGATGCCAGTGATAACGTAACAGTCAACGATGACCGTTATCGACTATTTGATGCTTAAATTGGAAGGTCGTGATTTCGGCGGCATTTGCTTTCAAGAAGACGGCTCCACTTTCCACACATCGCGTCAATCAATGGATTTATTGAGAGAACACCACGATGACCAGATAGTTTCAACAATTGGGCCGGTCGATTTTCCACCTAGATCGTGTGATATTACACAGTTAAGTCTTAAGTCTATGCAATCCCTCTTCAATTCAATTGAAGCAGAACATCACACGTGTCATTCGCCAGTTACCAGTCGAAATGCTGGAACGAGTTATCGAATTTTTAATAAAACGGTTATATGGGGACGGAGCGGAGTTTAAATCCGAATTCACACATTTCCTCAGAGATGAATAAGCTAGAAGGATATGCGCTGAGTGAATTCGGATATTAAGGCTTAAACGATTAAAGATATATGTTCGTTAAACTTATTTGAAGGCGCGACGACGTTAAATTTTTGAAATTTTTAACCCAGGTATCTTTTGCTATTGCAATTTAATGTACCAAAGTACAGTTCTATATCTTAACTTGTGGCTTACGTAAGGTTCTTTATAGGTTTCGGTTTAATAGCGTTTTGTTGTCAAGGCAGTGGTCCTATTACACCCATCACTGAATTCATACTCAATTTTTGATAAGAAGCGCTTGTACTAATTTTGTTAAACATATGTTCTTTTTTGTCAAGTCATCGCTAACTCAGACAGGCAGACGAACAGACGGACGGACAGAAAGACAGTCTCTCGGTAGAGGTGATACAAACAGGCGTTAAGTACTTTGCAGGAATGTGTTAAAATAGTTAAAAAATTAAAGCAAAATAATTAAAGTACAAATCTATTTCTAAATCAGACATTAAAAATAAATCAGATACGCAYCGCTTTGAAAAAATACAGTTCTAGTTTAATGTTGAAATTTATTATTTGTTATTAAATTTATTATTTGATATTCCAGGTTTGGTTTCAAAATAGGAGAGCTAAATGCCGAAAAAGAGAGAGTCAGCTACATAAAGGTGGGTGTGTCCATATATTATAAAATACACAATTAAGTATATAAGTATAATTCTACATGCAAAAAAAAAAAAATTATATGCCACAAAATTTCTCGCCCTCGTACCACTTAATTCTTTACCCTTGCTACAGAGTAAAATAGTTTTGTTAACTTGACTATTATTTGCACCACCTAAACATAATCGAGTAAGATAACTGGCTTTTCAATTAGAGGTCTCTAAAACCAAAAAATGTTTGCTAAATCGATGAAATTATTTATTCCTTTGAAAATACATTCGATGTCATTATGTATGGAACCCGATTTCGATATTCGTTGATCAATTCGCCGTGTGGCTTGTGGCGCCGTCTTGTGGAACCACATATTGTCCAAGTTCATTTCATCCAATTCGGGCCAAAAGTGTTCGGTTATCATTGATCGGTAGCGACTCCCATTTACAATAAGGTACTGGTCTTGTCTTGAATAACAAGTCGATTGCTGATTGGTCAGATTACATACTGTGCTTATTGACGAAGCCATTCAAACAGAATTGAGATTCATCGCATAAGGTGATTTCATGTGTCGATGAAAATCCGGATCATTTTAAGTTGTTATTCAGCACAATTCACGCAGCTTCAGTACTCGCGTTCAATTTGATCTTGTAAGGATATTTTCGCAAATTCGGCACAACAACGCCACAGAGATGAACAACGCGTGAGAACGACGTGTTAATTACTGATTTGAGTCTTCCTCAAATGATATGCTATCGGCGGCAATATTTTTGACGCTATGGGCTCTTCTTTTTTTTTACTGGCACAAGAACATTTTGTACTTTGCCTGTGGATTACAATTTTTTCTCTAGATGCTTAATTGTTGATCTTAATCGTCCTGTTATGACGACCATAAATTGGACACAGAGCTCTTAAAGTAGAGGCCAGTGACTCCGAACTTTGGTAGCAAAACCTTATAGAGGTCTATAAGGTTCTATTTATGGCATTTTGTGGTCGTGGTAGTGGTCCGACTAAGCCCTCATACTCATACATTTTTTTTACTAGGAACACACAGTATATCCCTGTATCTATTTCGAGGGTGTCAATGCTCTGACGAAAAACCCGTTGTGAACACAAGTGATGTAAAGTCCCTCCCTTCCGTAATTAAAAGTTTTTGTCCAGGACAAAAATACTGATATATCTGTTATCCGAAACGGATTTTACGAATTTTGACAAATAAATTTAAATCCTCTTGCAACTCGCAAAAATCGAGACGCTGGTAAAACTTTATACTAAAACGAGTAAGAAAGGGCTAAGTTCTGGTGCAACTGAACACTTTATACTCTTGCATCTTGCAAGAAATTAAGCCAGGGAAATACCTTTAGATGTAAAACGCCAACCAGAGGATCGGAATCTAAGAAGTTTAATATATGCATACACTCAATATAACTCATACACCAGAGACAAATTTGGCTTAGGATTTGTTAGAAAAAGGAAAGTCATTATACAAGATATGTTCCAAGGTAAATAGGGCTTAAAAAAACATAACAAATGGTTTTTTCGGCAAAATTAATTTATTTTATTCAAAATAGTGTCCTTCTGCTTCAATATAGCTCTTGCGCGGTCCAAAAACATGTCACACGAGTGTTTAGCTCCGGTGCAAGCCTTTTGAATGGCCTC
>NW_017536707.1:0-1056 GCF_001853355.1 Bactrocera latifrons | reverse complement strand
CATACAAAGGTTATGTTGAAAATCACTGAAAGTGCATTAACCGACTAACAAAAAACGTCAGAAACACTAAATTTTACGGAAGAAATGGCAGAAGGAAGCTGCATCCAGGTTTTTTTTATTGAAAATAAGCGTGGCGTCGCCAACTTATAGACCAAAAACCATATCAATGAAATTCGGTCTATAATATTTTCTCAACACTCTGATGACATGTAGGAAATATGGGTGAAATCGGTTCACAACCACACCTTTTTCCAATATAACGCTGTTTTGAATTCCATCTGATGCCTTCTCTCTATAATATATACATTAGGAACCAATGATGATAGCGGAATAAAACTTTACACAAATAAGGTATTTGAGCTGAGTGGAAAAATTGTCGCGATCGGGCTATAACTTTTCAATACAATTAAAATAAATGAAAATACAATTCATTACTCAAAATACACAAATTAATCTAATCTAATTAATTTTACAGCAAAATAAAAAAATATGTAAATGGCGGATAATGAAATCTCGATTATTACTTTATCATGCGGGAGTATAAAATGTTCGATGACACCCAAACTTAGCCCTTCCTTACTTGTTAATAGTAAGTTTCGTAATTTTGTATACGGCATCAATATGGATACAGGCACTGGATGTGGAAGCATATGCTAAACAAATAACTGCATAAGGGTTTTCCGGACTGTACCAATGCTGCTGAAAAACTGGCAGTATTCTGTCTATTGTCTATTGTCCGCCTAGGACAGTAAAACAGAGCATCAAAATATGCCATCAGTATTGTAGGATATTATATAGGAAATCCATCCAATAGCCAGGCGACATATGAACCTGAATTTCCATCTAACACCAATTATTAGTGGACATGGGTGTTTCAAAGCTACCTACTGACTCAAAATTGTAATAATTTTTTTTATTAAATATTTTGCTTTCTTGTGTTGCTAGTTTTCTAAATCAAGACATTTCGGTCCGGCTGAGATGAGGCCTACCTACGACCTTTATTGTTAAGGTTTCAATATGTCATAATGATTCACTTCGCAGTTACCTGCTCCGCCT
>NW_017536706.1:0-1142 GCF_001853355.1 Bactrocera latifrons | reverse complement strand
TAGCTTTTTCACTATATTCAGTTCTATGGTCAACTAAGGTGACAATGGATATAATGGTCATATTTCTAAACTTTGCATTCATACATTGTATCCTAGCCATAGGATAGAAAAGGGTAACCAGTTTGTATAATTTTACCGAAGATTGTTTAGGTAACTTTTGTCTAATACCAACTGGTTATTCATAAATTTTAAAAACTTTTCAAAGTGGAAATATATATAATATATATGGTGTTAAAGGATTGCTGGTATGAATAATTCTTTGTCATCTGTTCAGTAGTGTCTTTCTTTTCCAAGAATGCCGTAGGTATTCAGAAATGCGTATCTATGCCGAAAACTATTTCGTCTATCTAAACTAACACAGAATCTATCTCCTAGAATAACTATTTACTAGAGAGTAAAATTTAGATACTTTAGTTACAGTTTTTTACTATTGTTTATGATTCAAAAGCCTTAACTATTTCGGACTTTAAAAGTATCTGTAATGCGTTGATGTGCTGCTGGTCTGATAATAAATCCATTTTTTCTAGTTTTTTATACATTTCTTGAAAGCCTAAATACAATATGATCCTAATTTTTTTTAGCTTGATTGTGCTGAAATCAGCACTGCATTGGTCCAGATGATCGAAAAAGTGAATTAATTTTACCGTCACCGATTTTGTAAATTGTCAAGGATAAATTATTTCTCACATATTCTCTGTTGTGTCGCTGTATGAGAATAAAGAGAAGTAATTCGGTGCTAAGTCAAGACTCTAAATTATATTGTATTAGTTACTCTTCAAATCGATGTTTTTTTTAGTTATTTAAAAATGCAGTTGTGATATGTGTGAGCTCACAATGTCGTTTGAAGAGTGATTTATCTTCGGCGGATGGTTTTCCTAATTTCTGAAAAGACAAATGACAAACAAATGGTTAAGTACCATTCAATATTTACTGTTTTGTGTTGTTCTAGGGATATGGTTGCGATATTTTCACTTTTTCTAAAATACAGTCAACAATTTGTTTGGAAGTACGTCGTAGTCGAACAGCTTTTGTTAGATTCGGCTTCTTCAGAACCACCCATTCAATCGACTGCTGTTTACTTTTAGGGCTCATTGGTAAAAATTCATGATTAATCATCACGTGTCACGTGTCTTGAATATATT
>NW_017536705.1:0-1143 GCF_001853355.1 Bactrocera latifrons | reverse complement strand
CACACTCGATGGTAATTTCTTTGCCAGTACAGCAGGGTTCCGCAATTATTCCCATGACAGTTTTGCTATTTGATAGTGTGTGAATTTGTTTTTAACTATACTTCACTCCGTACTTTCTTCCTACAGAACAATGGGTCCTTAGCAATGCCAAGCGTACAACTTCACGCTTATCTTTCTTCTGTAATACTCTTATCCGCCAATGTTTTTTACATTTTAAAATTCACGATTTCATTCATTCTCACAACTTCTTTTTTGCCTCTTGTTTTTGTTCTCTCTAAGTGGAATGAGTCGTGCACCACTGTGCTTAACTTTCTTAGCTGTCACACATTTCGTCAAGTAAAGTCATGCTACGACAGCATTTATTAACATATCTGTAACAACAATTACTGTAACACACATTAGCTGTGCCCCATATGTTGCGGGGTTTGTCTTTTCGTAAATGCTTTTCTGTTGTCGTTTGAAACTATATGTATGACCGCTGATGATTTTAAAATGTTAAAAAAAATATAACAATAACAACATAATTTAATAAATAATTTATAATAATGGGCTCTCAAAAAAGTCTTGCGGTATTTCTTGCGGTATTTTTATTGAATTTTTTTCAATTTTCAATTGTTCATAAAATTTTTTGTGATGACTCATGCCCAGCTCTTGACCGATGCAACGGCTGCTACTATGACGATCTCTTTCGACCAATTCAGCGATTTTATCGCAATTTTCGACGACAGGTCTTCCGGAGCGTGGCGCATCTTCGACCACCTCTACACCATAACAAAAATGTTGAAACCATCGTTGTGCGGTAGAAATGGAAACTGCATCGGGTCCATAAACTGCACAAATTTTATTGGCGGCTTGAGATGCATTTTTGCCTTTATCGTAKTAGTACTGTAAAATATGCCGTATTTTCTCTTTATTTTGCTCCATGTTTGCGACGCTATAACTCACGAACGACTWAAAAGAAACGACAATCAATCACGTGTTAGCGCGTGAAATGATCTTTCCAAAAAGGTATAGCATGATCCGATGCGAGGAAAAAACCTAGAACTACGCGCTCTCAGCGCCAACTAGCGCAAATACCGCAAGACTTTTTTGACAACCTAATATTAGAAAATGTTAAAAATTTAAGAAAATTATATTTATTTC
>NW_017536704.1:0-1137 GCF_001853355.1 Bactrocera latifrons | reverse complement strand
ATATTGTTGTAACATTTATTCAATTATTATCTAAAGGCAACATGATATGATCTCTAATTTTATGACCAATTTTAATTAATTGTGTCTCATTTCCCGTATCCATTTCTGTATCATTCTTTTCATTTAAAAAATATCTGCAATATGTTGAAGTTTTAAATTGTATGCAGATGTTATGTAACGTGCGTATACATTGCCGAACTTTGCCATCTTTTCAGGACTATACCGACTTCTTTTAGCATTCCAATTCCATATCAATTCCACCGGCCTTTCAGTATACCAATAGTTCGTGCAACAATACAGCGTATTTCTGCATGGATTTCAGTAAATCGTGCTTGGCACGAGCCAAGTCCGTGGTTTCTAAGTGTTGTCAAACACCATGGTTCCAAATGTTCCTGGTAATTGGTAATATGTTTCTTCCAAAAACCTCCTTTGCATAGAATGCTTCCATTCAAAGGAATCGTGACCGGCTCCAAGATATTTTCAATCAATAACTAAAATTCGATATTCGTAATAACAAATTTGCAAATATATGTATGTACATACAATTCGTAAGTATGTGGTCTATAAATCCAAATATATAAATGCATATGCTATGTATTTGTGAGTACATACATGTCGGTATGCGACTTACTATCATTGAATTAAGACTGTGGTATCCTTTTCTGTCAAAAAACATATGTTCGTTCACAGTTGGTTTTTGAAGGCCGAAATGTGTACGACCAATATATCCGATAAGTAAAAAATTTTATATTTATTTTTAGCACCTTTATTTAGTCGACAAACTTAGCTCCTGGAACTTTATATTTCTCAATAAAGTATATGGGCTTAGATAAACGGTTTGGCGAAAACTTAATGAAATGTGGACAAAGTTTTGTTTCCATTTCATTAACTATGTCCCCTACAAATTTACATACTGAGACTTTGACAAATTCCAATTAAAAAGTCGTTTCCAACTGAGTGTTGATAGCCTCCACCCCCAAAGCAGCCACTTTGCTTTTTGAAGAGCTGGTGGTACTGCGGTTGATTAATGCCCGTTAAATTTTATTTCCAACAAGAAGTAAGTAAATACGTCTTTGATCTGTCTAAACCGCTTTGTGAATCTGTAAATTATTTAAAATAATAAGATCTATACCAAGT
>NW_017536703.1:0-1143 GCF_001853355.1 Bactrocera latifrons | reverse complement strand
CACCTGGTATTCGTCGTTGCCAATGAACAAAGGACCATAAATCTTCCGCAGAATCTTCGTCTCCACAACTCGTAACGCCCATTCATCAGATGTTGCTATAGTCCATTGCTCTGCACCATAAAGCACGACGGGGATGATGAGCGACTTGTAGAATTTGGTCTATGTTCGTCGAGAGGGGACTGTATTTCTCAATTGCCTAGCCAGTCGGAAGTGGCACATGTGAGCAAGAGTTATTCCCCGTTGGATGTTGATAGACGATATTATCTACGACTTTGAACTTATGGCTATTAACAGTGACATGGGTGCCAAGTCGCTAGTACGAAGGCTGTTTGTTTGATGATATTTTGTCTTGTTCTAGTTCATAACCAGACCTATACGCTTCACTTCCTTATACAATCTGGAGAGTGCAGAGCGAACAGCATGGTTGTTCAGGCCAATGATGATATTGATCGGCGTACGTCCAGCAGCTTTCGTAGTAGTTAGATTGGACCTTCCTTATTCAGCTCTGCAGCTCAAATTATTCTCGCCAGCAGTAGATTGAAGAAGTCACACAATAGGAAGGCGCCTTGTCTGAAAGCTCTTTTGGTATTGAACGGCTCGGAGAGGTCCTTCCGGATCCTGAAGGAACTTTTGCTATTGATCAACGTCAGTTTACCTCCTCTTTTCACGGATCTTTTCTAATGCCCGGCGGATGGTTAATATTTGATCAGTTATTGATTTTCCAGGACTGAAAATACACTGATAAAGTCCAATCAGTTTGTTGATGATGGGCTTAAATCTTTCAGACAGTACGCTCGATAAAACCTTATATGCGATGTGGTTTGGGTTTATCTCATGGTAATTGACGAATATTGTGCTGCCCCCTTTTTGTGGATTTGGCAGAGCACATTTAAATTGTAATTGTTAGACATTCTTTCGTCCAATCGAAATTAGACCACCTTCTCATGTCCCCAAATACCGAATATGCGGACCTCAGTGTCGAATACATAGGTCAGTGTCGAGAGTATAAAATGTTCAGTTATACCCGAACTTTGTGACTTTAAATTTCATTTTCTTAGTTAGTGATGGAAAGATATTTCATTGAAACTGTTTTTAGTAAATGATTAAGACCAAAATAATATTCCGAAAACGCTTATGCTAAAT
>NW_017536702.1:0-1144 GCF_001853355.1 Bactrocera latifrons | reverse complement strand
GAGCAAAATGTTAGAACATGTCAGGTTCACTATTCACCTAGAAGACAATATTTTTTCAGTGTAGAGTGACAATTCTTATCTAGACCTCATTCTTAGATAGTCTTATGTTTTCATTTTATTTTGTGACCCCATCCTATTTTTTAGAATGCATGGTATATTTAAATTCTTTAGTTCAGTCCGTCCTACCTTGCATCTTATACTTGTACATAGTTCACAAGTCATTATTTATAAATATAGTTACTGCAGTATATCCGAAATTATCAGTTATATACCAGACCTGGAAATAGACAGAACATGAAATATAAGGATCTAAACAGGCTGTGGAAGAGAATGGTATGCGCAAATTGCTTTTGAACATGAATACTTTGAAAGCTACAGAATCGAAGAGTACAGTCATAAATTTCTGTAAGAAAACACATAAAAAACGTAATGTTGTCAATCTAAGATGATTTTTACAAATCAGTAGAGGAGAGAACACCAAGATTTTCAATTCTGAGTAAACGACCCTAAAAGCTATACAACTTAGTCCTGTGAAAAATTCTGTCACAAGTATAGGTCACTATAAAAATAAAAGTATAATATATTTTTTAATAAAGTTGCTTTGATTTAATAATTCCATAAATCATTCATAATCATTTTTTTTTTTATTCGAAATGGTCACCTTTTGTTTTCACCAAGCCCTCGGTCAGTTATCAGAAATAGTTTTTTATCGGCGAGGAACGATGAGCTGTACGAGATATACGACAGTTACTTAAAGTGAGTTGTCAAAAGATGACCTGTTGACCGATGGTAGCCTTTCATGAGGATGTCTGGTCGATATACATATGCATTTGCCTTGACATAATTTTCTGTGCTTTTTAGTCTTTATAGCTGAAATGGTTCGAACCACGTCAGGCCGATCCTTGCTCTTTTTGTTATCAAGATTTTTGTAATATTAGGTTGTCAAATATCTCTCTTCCGCCTTTTTGTTCGCCAGAATTGGCGCCATTTTAAAGCTTTAGTTCGGTAAAGGCAAATCAACTTCGAACTGCAGAAAAATGGTTTCGACGATTCAGAGCAGGTGAAAACGGCACCATGGATGAGCCAGCCGGCGGAAGACCTGTGACGACGACATCGCCCAGGAGATGGGAGTTAGTCACCAAAC
>NW_017536701.1:0-1087 GCF_001853355.1 Bactrocera latifrons | reverse complement strand
GACATGTATCCAAAGTCAATTTGCACTCCTGCTCTCTAAGAGCACTCATGAACAACTCAGTGCAAAGGAACTGTGGGACTTTATTTTAAGCTCCTCACGTACAACTGCAAAAGAAACCATTGGTTATCGTAAAAGTCGTAAGAATAGTTGGTGCGATGAGGACTGTCGTATCGMAGTGGAGAGAAAGCAAACAACGTACCCCGTATTTTTGCGGTCAAGCCCAACACACTCGGGGTGGGATAGATACCCACASTTGAAAAGGGAAGCGAGACGCATATGCAGACAAAATTGAAAGAGGCCGAAATGCGTGGTCGACAGGGATAATTCTCGCAAATTCGATGAAAAGATACGGTGACTAACGGAAAGTTTCAAAACCGAAGCATACTCTTGTAAATGCAAAGGGGTGATCTAGTGGCTGATGTTATAAAGTTATGGAGAGAACACGTCTTCAGCCTGCTGAACGGCAGTGAAAGTGAAACATCTCGAGATGGCGAGCCCGGTCCCCAAATCGATGAGGATAGAAACGATATTGATATGATGAGATTTGAATAACAATTACCCGTTTTAAGAACATAAAAGTGTCAGATACCGATGGAGCTATTCAAATATGGCGGCGATGAACGACTATTGGAACCTAAGTGTGGAATCCACACTTAAAAAGCCGAATATCTCGAAATATACTAATGATAGCGATTTTTACATCGGACCTTTTTTGCAAAAAAAAATTTCCTACAAATTTGTCATAAATATTTTTTTCATAGCTCTTGTCATTTACAAAATATATATTCAAAAAATGCGAAATTAGTGGAAAAATCGGGTTTAGAGCCCTGTACTACCTCGCCGGGGTGACTTTGTTGCACGGTGCACTTTTGTAGAGTGAACGATTCTGAGAAATATGCGTCTAAAGTCAAAGCGATGCAATAAAATACCTCTGAGCTGTAGGAATTTAAAGTTAAAAAATCACGATTGTAGTGTATTTTAATAGAAAATGTTTACATGCATTGGTCCAGTTTTTAACGTTAATATTAAGAGCTGAAATTTTCAGGGAGTTTTTTTAGGGTATTTCAAAGTTTATTTAGTGTTTACA
>NW_017536700.1:0-1144 GCF_001853355.1 Bactrocera latifrons | reverse complement strand
CTTTTACTTACTTACCTTCATGTTAAATTAATTTAGAAATAAAATTATTATTGGTGTAACCTTCAAGGAGATAAGGTGTTTTACTTGGCGCAAATTAACGAAGTATATCAAAAACATAACTCGCGCCAGTCGTTTCTTCTTTTCGCTACGTGGCGCCAATTGGATATTCCAAGCGTAACCAGGTCCTTCTCCATCTGGTCCTTCCAACGGAGTGGAGGTCTTCCTCTTCCTCTGCATCCACCGGCGGGTACAGCGTCGAATACTTTCAGAGCTGGCGTGTTTTCGTCCATTCGGACAACATGACCTAGCGGAGCCGCTGTCTTTTAATGCGCTGAACTATATCAATATCGTCATATATCGCGTACACACTTCGTTCCATCGCAAGCGATATTCGCCGTGGTCAACGCGCAAAGGGCCGTAAATCTTTTGAAGAATTTTTCTCTCGAAAACTCGCAACGTCGGTTCACCAGTTGTTGTCATCGTCCAAGCCTCTGCACCATATATCAGGACGGGTATTATGAGTGACTTATAGAGTTTGGTTTTTTTTTTTGTCGAGAAAGGCCTTTGTTTCTCAATTACCTACTCAGTCCGAAGTAGCACCTGTTGGCAAGAGTTACCCTACGTTGGATTTCCAGGCTGACATTGTTGGTGGTGTTTACGCTGGTTCCAAGATAGACGAAATGATATCAATATCATCGGCATATGCCAGCAGCTGTACACTCTTATAGAAGATTGTACCTTCTCTATTTAGTTCTGCAGCTCGAACCATTTTCTCCAGAAGCAGGTTGAAAAAGTCGCAAGATATGGAATCGTCTTGTCTGAAACCTCGTTTGGTTTCGAACGGCTCGGAGAGGTTCTTCCCGATTCTGATGGAGCTTTTGGTGGTGCTCAACGTCAGTTTGCATAGCCGTATTAGATGGTGAGTGTCGATTCTCCTTTCACGGGTATTTTCCAAAATTTGGTGAATACCTGGTCGGTTGTTGATTTTTCAGGTCTGAAGCCACACTGATAATTTCCAATCAGTTTGTTGACGGTGGGCTTTAATTTTTCACACAATACGCTCGATAGAACCTTATATGCGATATTGAGGAGGCTTATCCCACGGTAGTTGGCGAAGATTGTGGGGTCTCCTTTTTTGAGGATT
>NW_017536699.1:0-1145 GCF_001853355.1 Bactrocera latifrons | reverse complement strand
TACAGCTGCCATGCGGAGCGGCGCGAATTAGGATGCGGATTTGTTGTAAGCGGGAGGCTTCGGTCCCACGTCTCTAGGTTCACACCTGTGAGCGATAGGCTAGCCACAATCCGTATCAAGGCACGGTTCTTCAACATAAGCCTGATTTGCGCGCACGCCCCAACGGAGGAAAAGGACGATGCCATCAAAGACAGTTTCTATGCGAGACTCGAGCAAGTATATGACCGCTGCCCAGCCCACGACGTGAAGATCGTACTCGGGGACTTCAACGCAAAGGTTGGGCGAGAATCTGTCTTCGATCCCACTGTCGGTCAGTTCAGCCTCCACGAGACCTCATCGAACAATGGTCTAAGGCTGATCGACTTCGCTGCGGCGCGAAACATGGTAGTTAGTAGCACCAGATTCCAACACCTCAACATCCATAAGGCCACCTGGCTGTCCCCTGATCAAAGAACGTGCAACCAAATTGATCATGTTGTGATCGACGGAAGGCATGCTTCATGTGTGCAGGATGTGCGAACGTTCCGTGGAGTGAACATCGACTCTGACCACTATCTTGTCGCAGCCAAGATACGCATGCGGTTATGCAATGCGAAGAACGTGCGCCCCACTACGCAACGAAAGCTAGACGTCGCTAAGCTGCTATCACAACGGACTGCCGAAACTTACTCCGCTCACCTCTCGGAGTTGCTCCTCCACGATTCTCTACCTGCAGACGCAGGCGGACTTTGGGCACATATATCCCGCTCTATGCGAGCTGCCGCTGAAAAAACCATTGGGTTCCAACGCCCACCTAAACGAAACCAATGGTACGACGAAGAGTGTCGCGAAGCTACTGCAGCGAAGAACGCAGCTTACAAAAGAACTCTGCAGTCAGCTGCAACGCGGGCCGTGCGAGATAACTACAGGGAAAAGAGATCGGAAGAGAGGCGCCTCTTCAGACGCAAGAAGCGAGAACAGGAGAAGCGTGAGCGTGAGCTGCTAGAGGAGTACAGGGGCAGAAATGATGCTCGAAAATTCTATCAACAAGTCAAGCGTCTGACACAAGGTTTCAAGACCGGAGCATCAGCCTGCAGAGATAAAAACGGAAATCTGGTTATGGATACACAGTCCACACTGGGCATATGGAGGGAACACTTCTGCAA
>NW_017536698.1:0-1115 GCF_001853355.1 Bactrocera latifrons | reverse complement strand
TTTTATTTATTTAAAAGAGAAACAATTATAAATAATTGCCTCACTTACGAGCTAACGCACTGGCTGCCAGGGCCTTTTTGTTTTATATAATTATTTTTACTTTTACTAACAAAAAAAAAATCGCTTTTTTGATTATTGTTTAATTAAAAAATTTTCAAAAATATTTTTTTGTTTCTATAGACTTATTCTAATTTCGAAAAATTGTAACTGAAAATTTGAAAAATCAAATTTTTGAGTAAATTTTGTATAATTCTTGAAACCCACAATTTATTGAAAACGTAATCAAATTTATTGCTAAAGTTACAAATATAGAAAATTTGAAAAAATTTAGAAATTGGAAAATTTTTAATTTTGTCAGCAAATTTTTTTTAAATCAATATTTTGAAAAATATTCAACTGCAACTGAGAACTTGAAAAATTAAATTTTTTAATAAATTTTGTATACATTTTTTTAAACTAATTTGTCGTTTAAACGTACACACATTAGAAATAATAATCAATTTTTTTTTTCTAAAATTACAAAAAACGAAAAAAATACAAAAATCGAAAAATGTTCAAATCGAGAAATCAATTATTTTAGTAATACAATTTTTTCAAATATGAAAATCTTCAAAAATATTCAATTCAAAGTTGCAAAAATTTCGAAAGTTTAAAGCCATGTTATCACATTGGCTTTTAACCTATTTCTTGATTTTTTCTACGAATTTTGAACAGTTTTTATAGGTCGCAAAACAAGAAAAGAACGTATTTTTTCTATAACTTGAATTTAATCAAACATTTTTTTTTCTTGAAATTTAATTTCATTTAATAAATTTATTTATTTAAGCTAAACTTAATTTTTTAACGTTTCTTTTTTATAATATTGATTTCCTACCATTCCAACCAGTGCCTTCATATACTCATGTTTAGAAATATATGTATAGCTATGCACATACAAACAGTTATGTAGGCATGTATCTCAGTCGCCTCTTATACACATCTAGATGTGTATAAGAGACAGGTGTATGTGTGTGTATGTGCGTATAAAAGCAAGTAGAAAGTAGAGATTGTTAGCATGGACTTAGAACGGCATGTTGCTGAAGCTCTAGTAGGTTTTGTAGCAATTGTGGCTGTAG
>NW_017536697.1:300020-330710 GCF_001853355.1 Bactrocera latifrons | reverse complement strand
ACGCCCGCCTCCCATACAAAGGTTATGTTGAAAATCACTAAAAGTGCGTTAACCGACTAACAAAAAACGTCAGAAACAGTAAATTTTACGGAAGAAATGTCAGAAGAAAGCTGCATCCAGGCTTTTTTTAAAAATTGAAAATGGGCGTGGCGTCGCCCACTTATGGACCAAAAACCATATCTCAGGAAGTCCTCGACCGATTTCAATGAAATTCGGTATATAATATTTTCTTAACACCACAAAGACGCTTGAAATCTCGATTATCACTTTATCATGCGAGAGTATAAAATGTTCGGTGACACCCGAACTTAGCCCTTTCTTACTTGTTTGTTTTGACATAAAAATAGACGTTTATATAAGAGTGGCATTATTTCTATATAATTCAGTATGTCATTTATATGAAGTCCAAACAAGATAATTTTTTTTTTTTTATTCAAATATGTACGTCGTTTAATCCACGAAACACTTCGAACGATTTAAAAGTGGTGATAGCGAGTTGGAAGACGACAAGCTGGGCTTGGGCTGTCAAAAAAAAGTTTGAATGGGGAAACAATACTCGATGAAGCATTTTTTGAACACAAGAAGAGCTTGCTGAAGAAATCGAGTTGAATATGAATTGAACCCTTGAAAAGTTGAAAGAAAATTGTGAATCCATTACGACCCCAAATGCAAAAAAATCATATGTGGAACATTTTGTGAGATCTGAAAGGGGTGCTGTATTGCGAGCTTCTAAATCCGAGTTAAACCACCAATGGGGAATGCTACTGACCACAACTCATCAAATTGAAACGAGCGGTTGCCGCTCCATTTCACCAATACCATTTATCCACCATTTCAACGTACGTCCTCATGTTGTAAGACCGATAAAAACTATTTAGAAAACAGTGGCTGGAAAGTTTTGCTTCATGCTCTATACAGACCTCCCCCACCCCACCATTTGTTTCCGAGTAGAGAACGCTCTAACTAGAATGTTTTTCCGATCAGAACAGTCAAAATCAAAAAATGGTTTGATTCATTCTTCCACAAATTGTCAGAAGATTGGAAAATGATAACTGCAGTTAGTCAATAATTTGAATAATACCACAATGTAATAATTTGGGCAAAACATAGTAAGACTATCTAATTTAAATTTTGCACAAAAACTCATTCGAAGAAATATATAAATTTTCTTGGTTGGTATGACTGTCAGTGAAATCTGTGCCAAAGGTCACATCAAAATAGTTATTAGGGTTTAATATAAGCTTGTCTTTCTGAAGTACATAAAGAGCATTCGGCGATTTCGGCGAAGAAGTACCATTAAATTTTTGTGCGGAATCAGATTTCTGATGCCGAGACGTTCAGAATGTTGCAAAATGCCTTCGGTGATAATTGTTTGTAGCAAGCAAGTGTTTTTGATTGGCACAAATTATTCAAATTATTCGAGAACACGTTGACGAACATAATTAACACGTAAATAAAATAAAGGAATTGGTGCTTGAAAATCGATGATTAACAGTCAGAGATCTCACCGGTATCATTGGAATACCGAAAGAAGCAGGAATACTATTTCGAAAGATCATTTTGTTCTAAGAAAAGGTTCCGAATACACTCAATTTTTTTGAAAAACAGCGTCGCATTAACGTCTGTGAAACAACGCTTTCGACCACCGAGATATCATGAAACGGGCACTAAGTCTTGAATCTATGTTTACGACTCGGACCAAAACTGATGATCACTCAGCCGATAATTGTGGCAAAGGTGAGCCAAAAACTATTCGTAAAAAGATGCCGGAATTACGGGCCAAACACTCTTGCTTTTTTCACCACGATAATGCACTGTCGCATACTGCAATGATTCTTCGTGAGTTTTTCGCCAAATTTTCACTGATTTAGCTCCGTGTGACGGCCCCTTGATTCAATTGAAAATTAAACGTGAATCACTACGCGCATTGAAGGCTATCCTGGATTTTCTTAAATGTATGTAAAAAAAAAATCACTGTCAAAAATAGAATTCAATTCATAGCAAGAGTAGATTTAAAATTCATCAGAGTAAACATATAGCATAAAACTCGATAAAAGTATGGCTGCTTACGTAAATAATTAAAATGAAAATAATTTGATGGTAAAAGTGATATTAAAAAAATAAGTGATATTAAAAAAATAAAAAATCGTACATTCCTCCAACACCTCGTTCACGTTCAAGACATGTAAATATTTGATTTTGCTTTGTTTTTTGATTTATTTAAATTTTTCGTTTCAATTGTTTGTCGTTATAGTTAAATTATAATTAATAACATTTTTTTTTGTTTTTGTAAATAGTAGTATTGCATATAGAGCGAAAGTTCTAACGAGTGCCAGAGAAGTACTGTGTGCAGTTAGGTTTTCATTTTGCTTTTTCAAGTTTTTCGTTTATACCAAACTTCTTCATGTTTTTGTTTTTGTAGATACGTTAAACAGTCACAGTTAATGTTTATAGAATATATGTATGTATGTATACGTTGTGTGTGTATCTTGAAAAGCGTTGCGATTTTATCTTATTCACTACCAACTAAACTGCCCCACGGGGTATTTTCATATATTTTTGGCTAACAGACACTTCAACTGCCTTTATTATAGTTAGTTTATAATAAATTAAATAAAATTAAAAAAAAAAATAGTTCTTTACAAAACCAAAAAGGCAAACCTATACAACCGTAGCGGGAATGAAATTCCAATGTTTTCTTCCCTCTATTTCTAAATTAGTACTAGACAAAAGAAGTCACGCTAAAATATTCCCGATAAGGTTGATTCCTTTAGCGCGCACACACATAAATCACATATGTTGAAGAAGTTGCCAACGTGTTCACGACGTTCCGGTTGCGCTCAAGTGTCCAGCGCATCATTGCTCGTACAACTTTTGTGTTGGCCTCGACCAAAAAGACTACATGTGATGCCACTGTGTTGCCACAACGGACGTATTATCATTGAGTCGGGCAATTTCCTCATGTAGAGTATGACTCAGCCAATTTAGTTGGATTTTGTTGTAGCGCAACGGACATAAACGCAACGGATTGCCACGTCTCAAGCCCTGATCAGTCTCGCCGTATTGATCCAAGTATGGAGGATTCACAAAGCAACCCTTATTACGACCCAAATACACAATTTGACAATCGCGTATACGTAGAAAAACGCAAATCTCTGCAGCGCAAGAATTGGCATGATAAGTGCAAGCGCCCACATTACGACCCTCCAACTCCGGTTGACAGCAGAATGACTGTGCACAAATAATTTTGCCGCATATCATGCACATCGTTGGCGTTTTCATCTCTTCACGCTTATTATTCGGACAAATAAAGTCCGAGACACTGTTTATAAGATCGCTATAATCTTCGGGCAAATCAACTAATCTTGGCACACGTTGAGTGCAGGGCACTAAATCGAAATTACGGCCGCAGCGTTTCTTCAACGTTGTCACATCGCAGTACACCAAATCGGGATGGGTGGCAAATGTCTCTAAAATGGATGCATAGCAGCCGGCACTGTCAAAATACGCAGCCAGTCCAGTTTCCAAGCCTAAATATTTACACATATTCTCATATGTGTCGCTGTGTTCGGGAAGAAATTCATCGGGGAATTCCACTTCGGTGACGAAGTGGAAGAACAAACAACAACAACGTAAATATTCTCTCATTTGGTTTTTGATGTGAGCGTACAGTGCGGCGATGGTGCCCAAATCGCACAGTACCTTAAATTCATTATTAGCGTTATATTCGCTCATCGAAACTTCGAGATCGGCATCGATTTCTGTTGACTTTGTTTCCTGTAATAATGCCTCCTCGGATTTGGCTGGCGCTTGTGTTTGTGACTGAGCCTGTGTTTCTTGTTGTTGTTGCATATATGCGTGCGCTTGTTGGCGGGCAACAAAATTATATTTACGATAGAATTCAGCTATGTTGTCGCGTATGTTTTGTGGTAATTGTTTGATTTCCTGGTCATAGTCTTCGTCGACATCCATGTCTGGTGGTTGGAAGAGCACAATTGCCTTCACCATATTAGCGAGGAAGAATAACTGCATGGCATAAAAGTCCAGCATGCTGCCATTGACCACAACAGATTTGTCTGTAGAAATAAATATTGAGAGAACATTTCTTACAAAATGAAAATTAGAAAATGGAAGCTAGAATACCCTTAACATATACAAAATATTATTTTCAATAATTTAATTTAAACGGTCAGTTTGTATGGCAACTATATGCTATAGTTGCCCGGACAGAACAATTTCTTTGGAAACTGTAACTACACCCTGTTTACAATATCGAAAAACAAATACTTACGCGAAGAGGAGAAAAGTATATTCGGCACCAGACATGTCATTTGTACCATCATGCTGAAAGGTCTCCATTCTAATATACAGCTGCCCTTTTGTTTGAAAACTGTGTCCAATAATTCGGCCACAGCGGGTTTCAGATTTGTTACATCAGTGTGTGTTAAGTTCGTGCCATACAAGCAGGACGCACGCACCAAACCGCTAATGCAACTCTTTTGTCGTATGGACATTTCACTCTTAAACGGTTTGGCCACTGCACGATGGTGGACTTCCAGCGCACGAACTGTATAGATGCAAGTATGTATCAGCCACAAGAAGCCATCCTTCTCAGAATCATCAAAATCAGCGGGCGCATGTTGCCGAATCGATTTGATATAGCGTTGGGCAAAAGTTATCCAGCTAGCCGGCAGTTCCAACTTGTCAATGGGTTGTGCGATACGCTCGAACTGTGCGATATTGGCATACAGATTAGCACGCGACAATATTGTGTCAGCCAGTGGCAAGACACGATCGAAATTTCCCTCGATGGGGGGTAAAATCAATTCATCGCCCAATGTTTTCATAACTTCAATCCACATGTCTATGGGGAATAAATCCTCGCCCTTATGTATAACCAATGGCATTGAGTACTTCGATAGCGGTGCACTCAGTGGCAACACTGAGTTACTCAGGCAACGACAATATGGACACTGAAATTCAGTGTTCTGTGATGCTTGTGGAAATGGTTGACGATTGCGATGTGGCCTTCGTTGTTCTTTTGTCTCTTCGTTGGTATAATATTCTTGCCAACAATTAATATGCATCACATGACCACAGCTGCTCGTGTGTACTGAACATGCATATTTTGCATCGGGTGGCAATACTTTCGATTTCTGTACGAATGCCGAATACACGAGTGTCGGTCCATCCTTACTTACGGTACAATCCTCAAAACAGAGTATACACTTGAAACTCTGCTCTTCTGGTTGCTGCAAACGTCGCTCCACGCCCAAACAAGCCTGTGAATTGTATGCTACAGCACCTTCTTCGTCCATATTGGAAACATCTTCTTGCCATTCCATTGCTGTGGTTGCATCATGACTACCGGACGCTTGTACATTAGCACTTGCAAACATTTCCGCATTCGATTTCATGAAATTATTTTGGGCGTTTTGCATTTGTGCCATTATTTTAGCGCGGCGTTCAGCAGCCAGGCGTGCACGTTCCTCCTTCTCTTGCTTCTCCTTCTCGGCAGCAGTGAGTGGTCGTGATATTTCGACTTCTTCACCACCGTCTGCCAACATTGCGCTGAGATCGGCTTCGTTAGCTTTGCCTTTGGCCTGTAGCTCCTTGAATTTTTGTATTGTCCAGAGTATGAAATCGCGATGAGCCTCAACCTAAACGAGGACAACATATATATGACACAATTTTCGGAAAATCCATATTGGAGTACTTATAGCAACAGTACTTACACGAGAACTACGCGAAAGTTCTTCTAATTTACTTAGCATATTGTATTTTTGTGACTGTTCATAGAATGAAAGAAATGGATAATAGCCCGATTGTTCCTCTTGCAGGCCATAACCAATTAGAAAGAGTACCTGTAAATAATTTGCGTGGTATAGTTATTGGCCAAGCAAAATCATAAGTTTTAATATTTCAACTTACTTCTTGTAAATGATTTTCCGCAAAGCTATTTGAGGTTAGATCGATGGCACGATCCAGCACAGTTGTTAATATCGTCATCATCACATCACATTGCAACAAATTAGCAATAGAACTGTCAGAATATAAACATACATAAGTATTTTATAAGCATATTACATAATGCAGCAACTTACACAAATCCATCGGTCAACTTGGGCAGCTTAGGTGGTGGGCAACAAACGAGTTCGTTTTTATTCTTACGACGCAGACGTTGAGTCTCCTCCGATTTAGACTTCTCCTCCTTGGTATAATGATAGAAATACATATTATAATTTTCATACAGCTCTTCTTTGAGCTGGTAAACGCCTCTAGCATCTGAGCGTTGTGGTTTTTTGAAAATTGCCACAGTATCGATAACATCTTCCACGGCCGTTTCATTGAGCGCATCTGGAAGAGCGCGATTCAACTCCGAATGCGAATATGGTCTAATACAAAGCAGTTGTATTATTTCCTTTTTTGTACGATCCTCTTCCGCCACATTCGATATACCGGGTACATAACGTTCACCAATGATTACGATTAGTAATTCTAAAAATTCTTCAATCATCGGCAAGAGGAAGTCATCATCCACCGCTTCTGCCGTTGAATTCTGCTCATAATCCGGTTGTATCCACTTAATTAAATTGAATTTATTTAGTATATGTATCAGATATTGGTTGCTCTCAATTAGAGCGGCACCAATCTGTAGGCCAATAATGTCGCGATCCAACATTTCCGTGCGACACCGTACAATACGATAGAAGTACAGCTGATGTAGTAGCGAGTAGCCGTTACGACGCCACATGCCAGCGTGCACCTATAATTTTAATTTATTTTTGAATAATTAAAACTTTGCTAACAAAACTTTTACCAAAAACCACTTACCTGAGCAATCATCGTTTGTGTGCATAATATTGGCTCCATAATCTCCTCGGGTGTACGTTTGTTTCCAGCAACGGCATTGTCGAAGGTCAAACCGTATGCGCCCAAGTGCAAGTATATGCCAGCAAAGAAGCGTGACAATGGTAAATGTATGGAAACGGGGCGTGAAGCCACATCATAAATTATACATTCGGCCACATGACCGGCAACATTGCGTTCTTCCCGCTTAATCGTGGTATCCACAATAAAAGTATTCGAAACGAGATAACGCATTACCATTTGATAAAGTTTAGTCAGCACAGCCAAATCAGTAGAACACCATTCTAATACTAAAGTGATAGCGGTCGCTAATTTAATATGCAAATTGAAGGCGCATTCCCATTCGGGTTCGTAGTCCATATGCTGGCCGGTTTGACGTGTCGTCGATTCCATGCCCTGCATCACGTTCAACAACTTCAACAACGCTTTGCAACCTTCCAGAAAACCCTCACGCAATCCATCCGTCCATACATCGGGCTTGAAGCTGAGTATATAACGCAAATCGTAGAGTATGTAAGCGGCACGTTTAAACGGTGCATTTATATTCTTTGAGAATTGTAGTGTTTTATTCTTGATGAACGTCTCTATCGATGCATGATAGAATGTGTGTAGCAATTTGTGAAAAATACCCTCGTTAGCCATTAGATAATGCGCTATACTCGGCACGGTGAATAATTGCACACTCAGCGAAACAATCGAGCATGAATGCTCGTGATCGTCACGTATGAAATCCTGCACAATCGAAGCATAATGTTTGGAGAATTCCTGCGCCAATGCCATTTTATTGTCGTACTCCATCAGCAAGCCGGAGATGAGCAGGCGATGCCAGCAGGCACGCGCCGTCTTCCACAGCTTCACATCATACTCGAGTATGTGTCGTATGCAATAGGGTGATTTACGATCCATTATTAGACGTGCGAATATCTTACGGAAAATGCTGTGTTTGATAAGAAACTCCTGAAACCATGTGAGCAATTGCAATGCAAATTGCTGACAAGCTACGGCGCGTATATTTAGCACGGAAACGCGTAGCGATTGATTAGCGCGTGAGTGTGGTATACCTGGTACTACGGTGACGGCCTGTTTTTCGATTGCTTCCTGCAATTGTTGACACTCACTAAAGCTATCACATTTAACAACGGCGCGTCCTTCACGATCGATACTCGCCACAATTTCCATAGCGTCCTTCTGACGGCATTTGGCAATTTTCGTCAACGTCTGTATGACCTGATCGAATGTGTGTGACTCGTCATTGTAGAGTACGGTGCAAAAGCACTCGTCTTGTCCATCGTCTGAGTCGCCGTCCAAGCACTCGAGACTCGCATTCGGTTCGATTTCAAGGAAATTCACGCAAAATGTAAGTATTGCATTGAAGGTCAGCTCACAACGTTCCTGTATGGCATCCGTGATGATTGTGCTACTGATGGGATTCTCTTTACCGCGCTGGAAATTTTTAATGTTTACATTTCAAAATCTTCTTGCGACTTGCAATTTTGTATGAGTATGGTGGAAAATCAGGTTCAATGACGTGGTGGTGTTTATAATGCGTTTAATGAATTTAGAAAATGAACTTAACACTAATGTTAACGGAAAAACTCAAAACGTTCACTCAAATAGTAATATATGTATTATATTCAGAGCACCACATTGCGTTTAGCCATAAAAATTATTTCGATTTTTCTGGTTTTGTTTTGTGCGACAGTGAAAATTATTTCACCGGGATATATGCGACTGTGTTTCCCTTTATTTTCTAAACCATTTTTTTTTAATTTCTGAAGCAAATTATATTTTACCCACAAACTTTCGTAGTTTTAATTTTCTCTCAAGTTGATTTAAAATTCATACATACATACATATATCATCTGATCAAATTTGGCCCGGACTGGATGTTTCACAACGCATCTGACGAAACTAGATTCAGCAATTGAGACATTACTGGTGACGAGTCGTGGGTTTATAAATAAGACGTCGAATCTGTCTAACAATCTAGCGAATGGTGTTCCAAAAGTGAACCGGAATCGAAAAAGGCAATTTTTTCAATGTAATTTAATTGACTATTATAAATCTTGGTAATTATGTTCCGAACATTATTTTGGAGAAATACGAGGTTATGTACGATATGAAATATTAAACAAGACTTTTAACATACATATGTATCTGTAAATGATTTAGGAAATTATGACCATTTACGAGCACAGCCATACTTTTTCGAGTTTTCGCTTTATTTAAGGGCAGTTTTTAAAGGTAAAATTTTGGAATGATTGGATTTATAGTCAGATAGCTGAAATCAAATGCATTTTAAAWAAGAAAAAAAAAAAAATTGTTGGGCTCATTAATACACACAACTACAAAGAAATATGTCCACTTCCGCGACATTCGGGTCTATAATGCTAACGTCATCCAATCCTTTGCTCTTGGATTGTTGTACTTCGAAGTGGTAAGTTATTCATGATTTCATATTTTGTGACCAAAATGTATGTGCAAATGACTCAATATGAACTCAAATGAAATGTACTCACCAGATGCTCTTCACAATAATGATCTTTTTTCCATGCCTCCTCATCGCCACAATCACAGCAGCCACCACCACCTGAAGTTGACATTTTATACTTGTGATAGCGATGCGCCGATTGTTTAAAACAATTCACGCACAACACACAGGTGGGATCCATGCCGCACTCGCGGCAACTATATGTGGGTTCGCCATTCTTGAATACTTTGCCACACACCGTGGCAGTATTGCCCTCCTGTTGCAGTTTGTCGAGCACTATTGTGGGATTATCGCCCAAAACGAACTCCATCAGAACATTTATGATGTGCTCCTTGGCGCCAGCCTCGTTGAAGGTGATTTTTACTAAATTTTGTTTATGTTTTTCCAAAGTGATGAACAAGAAAAGAAGAAGAGAAGAGAGCGCAAGAGAATAATAAAAAGAGTCATGAAAAATAGAATTAGTAGAAATATAGATACAAGCATATGTGAGTAATGAAAATTTGATTATTGAGTATTTCTGGTTTTTGCACGGTAAATGCATAACCACCTATGTATTTATAATAACCAGGCAATGAATATTAGTAGCGTCGCCAGCTAGTTGTAAGCACAATGGATGTATGAGTATTAAACGCTTCCGTTTAATTTATAGTCATTTTGAATTACTGATTGTGCTGATTTATGTATTTTATGATTATTTTTTATTTTTTTTATTTATTCAGATGAGTGAACTTAAGTTTTGGGAAAAGTGTTGGCAAAAAAACTTACAGGCGCCACGAGGCCGCGAGCCATCAAGCCTAGTTTGATAGTTTCTAAATGCAGAAAGTACATCTGCCCCTTGGGGAACCAAAAACACATAATAATTAACGTAAAATAAAAAAAAAAAACACAAATAAATAATCGATATTAAAATAATAAAATTTGCGCACCAAGCAAATGTTACGGATTTAGATGAAATGATTTTTATGTTGAAATAAGCATTTAATATTAACGAGCAAAAGCAAAACATATATTATTATTATTAAAGCTGGCTCTTAATGAGTGTTTAATGTAGGACTTCAGCAACAAAAACGTACAACAAAAATACGATTATATACATATATAATATACAGAACAACCTAAACTAAAACCAATAACACATAGTACTCAGGTTCTTCATAAGTTCTGTTTTTGCTAGAAATGACTAAGATTCTTCAATTTGATTTGACCCATCGTTTGAATCTCTTGAGAACTTCCACGTAAAAATTGGCGTTGACGGTTTATCCAGGAGGAAAAAATTCACGGTGGACGATGCCTGTGATGTCAAAAAAGACAATGAGCATGGATTTACTCATTCTTCCGGTTTTCATCAGCAACCCCTTCCCGGCCCCCTAAAAAGGGCTGGTGCCACCGAAACACACCACTTCTTGCTAAAGCGACATCTGGGTAAGCCTGCTTGATCATATCAAACGTCACCGTTACGCGATTTGATTTGAGTTATAACGGTTAAAACCGGAACGACAATTGTCTTCAAAATAATTATTTTCGATTTAAGCCTTGTATCCGCACTTTCTAACGGAAAACAGAACTTACAACTACTCAAAGTACTATAAATAATGTGTGAGATATGAAGTTAAATGTTCTATGACAGTTTTACGATGATCAGCGAAAATAATTTCGCAATTCGATTTTACTTACAGCTGGGTCTGGTAGCATCTGAAAAGAAAAATAATAATTAGACTTTTATTCGTTTAAATACAGCAGTTATGATGATTAATTAAATTTACATATGTTTAGTCATTCAACAGAAAAAGATCAAAGAAGTTATGTTCCATTGATATATACACACTATGTATGCATACATATTTATATTATAATATACAGGGTTGCTGATGAATAAGCTGATATCCAGAAACTCCGTTGGACACCCAGGTCGCCTGACCTTACTGCACCTGACTTTTTCTCGTGGGGTTATTGCAAACATTAAGTCTACAAAGCAAAACCAACAAATTTGAATGAACTAAGGCAATCCATTCGAGAAACATTTGCGGCTATTCCTGTCTCAACTCTCCAAGCAGTAATGAACAACTTTTTGGTAAGATGCCGCACATGCATCAACGAGCAGAAGGGGGGCATTTAAATTCCATTATTTTTAAAACTAATTAAGCTATATTTATTAAAATTAAATGAGCTTTAACATGAATAAAAGAAAAATGAGTTCCACAGACTGAAAAAAAAAATTATTTAAATTTCTTAATGTAGCAAAATTCATTAGCCACCCTGTATACTAAATATCGTAGAATTGTATGGTTACAAATCGCTTCACCACTGTAGTGACTAAAAGTTTATAAAACTGCTGATGACGAGATTATAAATAACGTCTATAAGTTATTCATATAGTTGGTAGCTTTGTCGTTTTCTTGTAAGATTATTAACTTTTTTTTTTAATAAAAGCCACTTATGAATACGTGTGAGTGTATATGTCTTTGATAAACTATGTCACTCCAAATTGAAATACCCATTTAGAAAATATGTACCCATGTTGGCGTAATAACAGATATTTTTTAAAATTAATATTGATCCTCAACATCCTCCGGTCCAAAGTAACGTAATTTGCTAATTAATTAAGAAGTTTAAATAGATTTACGGCTAACGTCACTTTAATATTACATACTAGATATTGTAGATAAATATAAATATTAATGTCTGAAAAGTTTTTTATCATACCTCTGAACTCTTGAAAGTCCTAAATGGACTCTTTATGTTTTTATTTTATTTATATTTTTGACGACTCAGCACAAAGCGCTTTCGTCGTACAACTGCTTATACTATGTAGTAAAAAAAACCATTGATATGTATTTGTACGTATGTGATCTAAATTCTTTGAATTATAATAAATAAATACGTAATATGGTTGGAAACAAAATTGAAAACTGAATTGAATGTTCTTAATGAATATTATGAAATAACCAAGATTTTTAAACAATTAATAATTAATAATTATCTTAAATCATTTAATTTTACATATATATCTGGACTATTCTAAAGTTAGAGAATTCTTATGAGATTATTAAGAATTTCAAAAAATCGATTTTCTTCTCTAGTATGTAAATATTCCTACTAATTGAAGTTCATGCGACATGTAGATTTTGATTTGCGCCAACGTGCAAAGAACCATAAATCTTTCGCAGAACCTTTCTCTCGAAAACTCGTAACTTCGACTCATCAGATGTTATTATCGCCCAAGCCTCTGCACCATTTCGCCATACGGAATTAATGAGTGACTTATAGTTTGATTTTTGTTTGTCAAGAGAGGACTTTACTTCGCAATTGCCTACTCAATCCGAAGTAGCAACTGTTTGTTAAATCGTTGGACATGCTTTCGTCCGACCATATTTTACAAAGAAGCTGATGAATGCTCCTTCTCAGTTCTTCGCCGCCGTATTTCAATTGCTCGGCCGGCAATTAATCGGCCCCCGCCAATTTGTTGTTCTTTAGACGGCTAATTGTTATCGAACTTCGTCATGGTCGGGCATTTTAGATAATTTTAAGCAAAAAAAAATTTTCATCGCGAAGCCTCATTTTTCGGAGGTCCGCGAAATCAAGGAAAGCCAAGAGTTTTTAAAAGTAATCGTCGACAATTACAGTACATTCAATACCGTTACACGACAGTCGGGTCTACGTAACTGGAACGTATCCGTATTCTTTATCCGGTTAAGGACTATCAACTCGGGAGAATTCGGTCGCTACAACAACAACAGTATATAAAATCCCCTAAACGTATTTTATTACTTATTCATTATATAAAAAGCCTCTTAATAAAAAAATTAAATAATGTTAGTTTTTGCTTGCTCTAAAGTGTCGTGCTTAACAGCTATGTTCACACGATTGAAAGATGTTTTATTGAGAAATTTCTCACGGCAGTCAATCACCTATTGCTAATTTGTTTAACTCGCATTAATAAATTAACGAGCTTTATGTTCATTCAACGATATAGTCATATAGTATAAATATATTATAACAATTATTGATTTGAGTGAGTAGTTCACTGCATTTAATAAAGCAAAAATTGTAGAACTAAAGAAATCCCCACTACTTATGTATGTATAATTATGTTTCTCCTCAATCCACATAAACAAATTTTTGCCATTTATTACAATATATAGCAATTTTTCAATTGTGTTTCAATTTTCATTGTACTAATATGAACAAGAGACAATATACAGCACAGTTTTACACTGAAACAAGGCAAACCAGTAAGAAAATACTACTTATAAGCGTAACGGAACTTTATACTCCAACCATATCAGTCAAATATGTACATATGTATATCATATGTAGGTATGCATGCATACTAAATCTTATCTCAATGTATACGTGCCACAATAAGAACCTAAACCCCGAAACTCTAAAAAAAAAAAATTAAATATTATATGAGATATTTAGGGATTTATATTTTTTTCAAAATTGAATAACTTGTTTTTTCTTATAGGATTTTTTACGAATAATTTATTTATTTTTTTGAAGTATCTTTAAATAAAATTAAAACTAGATGCTAGATTTAAAAATATTTTCACAAGCAACCGCTTATCAAAGTATAATATAACACCCACGAGCGACATGTGGTGCTAGAATATAAAACCTCAAAAACCTCTGTAGATGGGAAATCTAACATACATATCTTCTTAACTAGAATAACATTACAATTTTAGCATTTGTTAGTCATGTAAATTATACACGTGTGTTATCAGATCATGTTGCCATGGTCAATGTTACCAAAGCACATAAATAACCACAACCGTCGTCGCTACCACCATTGTCAAAGAGCAGACAAATGACAATTTGTTACTTTCAGTCACTTACTATGTGGTCTGCGTATAACGGTAATTAATATGAATGACTAAACATTGCTCAATGAGAATAATAGTAAAACATTTACTCACCTTGCTCTCTTTCATATCGGAAATGAAAATATTTCCTTGCTTGTTTTTGAAAAAACTCCGTAAAATCACTATTTTTTATTGTACCAGCTTGATACTTGAGACGCCAATCTTTGAGTGGCGCATCGGCAGTGTGTGTTGGCGGTGCAACCACATCCTCCAAATCGAAACGATCCATAGAGATGCTAACGTTGCAATACTACTCCACCCACGTCGACAATGTCACTTGTCTTTAATATTCACTTCTCTTTAATTCTGTGTCTTTTGTGTTTATAGTATTTTTGTTTTCGTTGTTATTTCTTTCTTGTTTTATGTTTTGCCTTTGTTTTTAATATAGAAAACTTTATTTTGCATATTATGACACACGAATCTACTGCTGTAGTTTCACTAGCCACACGATGACAGAAATTTGCTGTGTTGAGTTGTCTATTTCCTCTGAATATTTTAATTCGCACAAATTATTACGCTTTGCTCTGATCTCTGTATGTATGTATTGTTTTTTACTTCTTTGTTTTTTTCTCCTTTAATAAAATTATTATATTGTAGGTGTATTAACCCATATGGTTATTTTGGGTCTCGAAAAAATAATTATTAAACAGGAAACAATACAACGTCACTTGTCTCAAGAATATCGAAGAATATACATAGATGCACCTCCTTTGTTTCGTTTGTGAGATTCTTGCATATACTATATCTGTGTACTTATTCGACTCTATTCTCGTTTATTTATCTTAAGTTGATAGTTGTATATTTTGATTATTGGTATCTGCAAGAAAATATAAATTAATCAGAGAGGCTATGACGGCTGAAATGGTATTTAAACTTTATTATATTAAATCTATTGTAGAGAACTCATTAATGTTTACTTATGCGCATATCAAACATTTTTCAAGGAAGATTAACACAGCACATCAGCATTTATACTTAAAAACACTTTATCTTTCAATATTTCCAATGTTTTGCGAATCACAGCTGACTTCAATTAAGTATGGATTATGGTGCATTGTAATGTAGAGATAGGTATGGTAGCGTATAGCAGTAAGTGCTAAGTCAAGAATGGAATCTATATAACTAAGGTTTTCGTAACAAAAAGAAAATATATATATATTAATGTAATTACACTAATTTCTTTAAATTTTGAAATCAAGATTTTTTTCTATAAAATACTTAGCACTACGCAAAAACAAAGCCGTTGTTGATGTAACTGCGCGCTTAGGGAGACACAGCCGTTATTGTTATACAATATAAAACTTATATTGTTTTATATTCATCTATAGTATTAATGCAAATGCTTATTCCTATATACGAGTACATGTGTATGACTATGGCACAGTTCCACAAGCCAAAAAACAAGAAATAAACATTGCACATATTTAGCGTGCAGTACCAGCAAATGAAGGTCGTCTTATGTGACTACTGCAAAGTAGGTATATGTTTGATATATTAAAAGCAACCAATATGATTAACTTGGAAAACTTGTTATCAAATATATACGAAATGAACAGCTTTTAAACTAATTCGTAAATATGTATATAAACATATATTTCTTCCCGAAACACGGCAGCAAAGTAATACAAACAAAAAAAGAACATTTTGAGGATAAGCATACATTGGGTGCAAAATATGACGTTGCTTTCATGCTCCTACCAAATATTTAAAATCCCTGCTACAACTTCATTGGTCTTAAATATAAACTTTTAATACTCAATACTTCATCGTGCATTTTTCGTCCACGTCATTTCTATATCACTCATGCAAATTGTTTCGAGTTTTGAGTTAATAAAATGCATTTTATCTGGTTTGCAGCTAAAATATTCACTTTATATATATGTACATATATAAGCAATAGCTGTTCAATGCTCCTTCTGAAACTGACGTAAAATATTTTTGCATGCAAAGATATTTTTCCTCAGCATGATATTTTTATTTTATTGTTTCTCGGCACGTATTACAAAATAAGTTATTAGCTTGGCGTTTATTATTGTACAACTTGCATAAATTTACTTATTATAGTTTGTAATTAATTGCATATGAATATTTTAAATGTATTGCGTACTTTCACGATAACTTTGTTGCTGATTTCTTCACTCACTTTCATGTAATCACACTAAAATTTATATTTTCTTTTCAATATCAAATTTATTCTTGTCTTCGATCTATCTTTCTTCGTAATTTGTTTTTTTATTTCTTCGACTTCGTACTGCTATCCAATCGTACTCTCTCGCTCTAACTTATAACGACGAATGCAATATCATTTTTATCATTTGCCCTATTGTTTTTGTCTATATTGTGCTACTATCCACGGCAATAATTGGAAATGCAAAAACAAATTGCATAATGCTAGTAAAAATCCAAATTTATTTTTTTCAACACTTATAATAATGAATTTAATTGGCAAGAAACTGTAAAACAACTACGTTAATTTTGTACCTGTCAATTTTACACGTGAATAAAGACTAAACAGCTGTCAGATGCGCAAGTATGCTGAAGCTATTTTTCCAATTCTCCGTTTATCACTCAAAACAAAGTATGTGCGAAAGAGAGAAAACTAATGACTGCCTACATGGTTGCATGTGGAATGCTGATGCCCTCCAGAAGCAAAGCTCATTTCACATTTCAGAAATTTCTTAAAATTTTCTGGCAAGGCCGTATTGAAGCTTTTGCAGAACAGTGGGACATAAATGCCATGAAGGATACATATGTATATACATATGTATGTAAGTATTCAGATCGGTATTGGCCATATTGATTAATATGAATTATAAACAATAATTTTTTATTAATTGGTTATTGTTAATGAAAATATTTGGAGCGAGAACTGAAATACATAAAAAAAATTAAATTATTTTTATTTATAATTTACTTATTTTATTTTATTCGTTATTGATATTGCTAATTGCAAAAATACACATTTTTATGTGAAAATTTTTCTTATTTACTACACTGTTATAGAATTAGTATAAATTCAGCGAAAGCTTTCGAAACCAATTGTCGTCAAGCCAACAAAATGTAAACAAAGGATATCAATCATGTTGTTTTTGTTTTGATGTGAGCAATTCGTGTCCTTTGTTCACATTAAGAGGCAAACAGTAGCAGTACATTTTTATAGTTATAATAAAATAACAATTTGGAAAGTATATTTAAAAAAAGATTAATTAATCATTATTCATGTTAAGAAAAAGTAATGAAGTTAGCCGAAAGTGATACTTATCAGCAGCGGTAGCAATTGGAATAAGATAACCCATTTTCATGGTTAACAATCGATTTTTATATTATACTAAATATATTCCGAAATTATCGATTTAGCATAAAAATGCTGATTAGTTTAATTAATTTAGATATACAAAAATACATATGTATGTAGTTAAGTCTGCATACAAAGTTTGAAATTACTAACTGCGGAAAATGAGCAAAGTGAAATAATTAAAAACATTTTTTAATTTACTAAATACAAATAAAAGCAAACGCTGCAATTACTAATTTCTATTAAAGTTAATCAGCTATACAAAAACAAATTATATTAAAAAATGGCCACCGAATTGAAAACTTCAATTAATGCCACTGCAACAACAACAAATTCATCGTACACAAGCAACGCTAACTCAATGAATAATATAAAAACAGTTACGGAAACCAATGTTGCACAACCGACTCCAGCTAGTGGTTATAGTTATGGTGGAAACAGTGTTAACGATAAAGGAAGTGGTAATGCCGGTGGAACAACAACGCACAGTGAAAAATCGGAAAAGCATTTGGAGCGTATTGATTTTGATGCTCATGGCGATAGCATCGCTTTGCTTGCTGGTGATGATTCCGATTATACCCCACCCCCATCGCCATTATCAAGTATTGGTTATGCCCCACCAATGGAGCCCAAAAAGCGGCGCTGGTTGTCATCTTTACACAGTGTCATTTTCATTATAACTTGTGCACTAGCAGTATTCATTGTGTTTCGAAACGTCCTTACCTGGTGAGTGTTACGCATAAAGGTACATAATATGTATATGTATATACATATATATATATACACATACCTATGTATATCCTCTTGTTCAAAGTTAATTTCGTTTTCTTATAATTATGTGGATCCGATAATTAGTTTTTGAATTATTCTACAAGTAACAAAGAGAGATCGGGCACTTCAAAGCGTTAGTGCGAAACAGTAGATTTTAATGAAATTTATACAGCTTTTGGAATGCATAATAAACTCGGGCCTGATCGAAGGTTTTTTTTTCAAAAATTTCGAATTTTTAAAACCAATTAACTGTTGACTTTTTCGCAAAAATTTAGAAAAAAATTTCTTGGGGCCGCCATTTTGTTAATTTTGAAAAAAAAAAATCCTTCGATCAGCCCCAGGATTATCTATTTATAAAACTAATTTTTGTTTTGTCCGATTGATTTTAGATGAATCTCCAAGAACTGAAGGTTGTCACTGCAAGTTCCTTTTTTGGAAATAAAGCTTTTTTTTTGAAATTTTCGTGACTTCAAGTCAACACATTCTATAATAATGCCATATTACTACTTTTGTAAAATAACACGATTTAATAGCAAACAAAAAATACTAAAAATTGTAATTTTTTCGTGCCTCTGACTACTCCTAACCCATTAATGCTAATACAATATTCCGACAAAAATATGACGTCCTTCAAATCCAAAGTAATCTCTCTTTAAGTAGCTTGGCCACTTTTAGGAAGTTAACTGACAATTAACGGCATTTTGAACGTCAGTTGTATCGTAGTCATTCAATGTTTTCCGTTATAATAATTAATCCAAATATGCCTGTGTTTGAACCAATAACTGTGATGGCTAAATAAACAAAAGCACTGAAAGTCATATATAAATTCATAAACTTGTATTTTCTTGGTTCTGCTTTAACGTTACTCGTATTAAAATCCGTGTAAAAGAATTTTCCTATATTTCACTACTCAATGAAATGCTAATGACCGCTTTGCCTTCCACCTGATTCAAAACAACATTCATAAACAATGTATATACATATGTATGTATGTACACATACATAAGTATATTTTCAGTTTATACGCAACAAAAATATCTTAAAGTACACACATTTATGTATGTATGTATATATATACATACATGTGTATTTTAGTATGCACATGTACATGTATCTACACATATTCAAAGGCATGAAATGCCGCTGCCTTTGTCACTACTTTCTTCTTGGGTTTGCCTTCCATATTTAACATATGTACATACACACACATTCACATTAATGTATAGATTCAAGCATACAGGTTCCTTCACATTCATGCACACATGTACCAGCATTTAATCCCTATATACATACGACATACATATAAATATTTGTATGGGGACATATTTTATCAGTCCGCACTTGACCGATTGTTTACTTTTGACGTTGCGCCAATATTGTTTACAATTTGCACAATTACGCATATAATTGAGTATATACATACATATATACGATAAATATATGTATATAATACCTAAGCTCGCTCTCGCTCTCTCTGAAAAACCTACGGCTACATATATGTACATATACACATATAAGAAACGATTTAATTTTTACAAAATTGTAAAAATCCAAAAGAGAAAGTATAAAGCATAAAAGTGTTTTCAAATACTCTATTTTCGAATTAAAATACAGAATTAGAGGCGAAATGAACAGTGAAGACTGAAAAGTGTGGCATTAGTGACTTAACGAAAGTATCTAATGATGCAATATATAGGTATGAGGTTATCTTCGGCAGAAGGTGCCTGGTCTGTTTTTTGTTTTGTTTAAAAATTTATAATCAATCAGAAACCTTGTTCCAAAAACTATAGAGAATTAACTTTTTAAATTGACTTTTGACTACTTGATTTTCCTACAAGCTTTTGTTTTTTTTCACAAAGAAACAATGAATTTTTCATGTAAACAAATAGGCCTAAACAAAGCCAAACCCTGTCGGAAATTGTTGGACTGGCGCTATTCTCACAGTACGCGTCTTCGATTTGCCATTTTTCGAGTATGCGGATGACACATTGAAGTGGTGTTTATTTTTAATGCCACCAAGGTCTGCCTTACACATTTTAGACTAGACTTGAAATAAAATATATTTATTCACGAACTTTACGTAATTCTCGAAGGTTACTAAAATATTTTTATTGTAGAAAGAATATCTACAAAAAGAAAGCAAGCGCCAACCGACATGTTATCTGGTACATTTTATTCGTTTCATCACTCTTCGGCACTTGGCGAGTTGAAGACAGCTGTTGTCAGCATGCAATCAAAAGTGTTGAAGTAAATTCAAAAGAGATTAATTTTTTGTAATGAGAAGAATATTTAGTAGATAATATTCACATCAGCATTGGTCGTAAATAGTCAAATCAGCACTTTTCTCCTGAGTTTTAAAAAACATCATATCATACATATCATCCCCTAAAATTCAAAACTTTCACTTTTCATAAGTTTACAGGCGAAGGAAAAACGATATAATAGAAACGTCTGATAGAGAAACAAAATTTGAGTTTTGGTAATAAAGTGGTTATGTATTGGTTACATATTCGTTATATCTGACAGCGAAAGCTGAAAATTTAATGCTATCTATATGCAATATGATGTTCACTACATCATAAGCAATAAAAAACTTAATTTCAATTATTATTATTATTTTTTTTTTTTTGCTGATACATTATTTTGCATTTTAGGTGACGATATATTACATATATATGAAGTAATCTCCCATTTACATATATAGATAGTAGAAAGACATAGAAAATCACTCAACTTTTCCTTGTGGGTCAGTCAAATAGTATGTTTGTACATATTTGTATTGTAAGCGCGAGCAGATTGCATTACAAAAGTGTAAGTCGCAATTGAACGTCAACCAATACATAGCAACAATTTTCCAGTGCACCAACTCAGAGAGAGAGACAGAGAAAGAAACCGCGCAACTCTCATTTTACATCTCTGCATACTCATAGATACAATTTTATATATGTAGCTGCTTGCGTGCTAATTGGTGAGAGTAAAATCTCCCGATCGCTTTGTTTTGATTTAGACCTCTTTAGGAGCGCAAAGATCATTGCGCAGCCCATTGAGACCCACTCTGTCCGTCAATTTCCATTTACTATGTACCATATATAACATACATTCGACCATCACAACACAGGCACCAGTTGACATTCTTTTAACAACCGTCCAGAATTTCGGTTCTCCATCGTACATTCTTCCATTACGTTTAGTGTATTTTTTCTTGTTTATTAGTGATTTTCCATTTTCGTTTCTGTAATTACATATGTATGCGCATATATATTCATATGTATTTACTAACTGCCTAGCATTGCAGTTCCGACTTTCGTTTCAAGTTCAGCTTGGTTTAGTTTTAAACTGGAAGCCTTGGCATAGATACTCAAATACACGATATATGCACCTTTTCAGTTGAACATTATCGTTTGTACTATCATTGATAATGGAGAAATTTTATTACTTGGATATGTTTCTACTCAGGCATTTGCAAAGCTTCTGGGGTGCATCGGGCGATTTCTGGCAAGCGCAATGGGATAAATTTATCGATAAAACAGGTAAGTGCACAGCGAAAGGAATTTGTACTAATCGTACTTGAACGGTGATGATTGTTTGTGTAATTTTGAAAGTATGTGTGTTTGTATGTAAATTTAAACATACAAGTGTGTATCACTCTTCCGTTTATTGCTGATAAAAGTTCACAGCCTTCTCCATTATTATTTTTTGGCTTTCGGACCGCAACAAGCTTTGTTTAAGTTAAAATCTTAAGCTTGAAAGCAAAATAAGTGTCTGGAATATGTCATCCAAGTGAAATTTGAAGTAAATTTGCGTAATAGTCAATAATAGTGATTTATGACGTCTGTTTAGTATCAATATTTAGCACCTAATGCAGTAGGTCATCAGGTCGTAAACGCTAATCCGTGTTATCTACCAAAATAATCTACATAGATTCACACGCGACCAGTTGCTATTCATACGCACTTACATACTAAAGAATTTGAAATTTTTAAATTATATATATATAATACCCTTCACAGGTGCTTTTCTTATAGCATAAAAGGACATAACATGACGTTCCTACGATAGTCGGGTGAACGTAATCGGAACGGATCCGTATTTTTTATCCCGTCACGGACTATCAACTCGACAAAATTCTGCCGCTACAACAACACAACAAGAGCTTTGTGGAATGATCGCATTTCGAGCAGATATCTTATCTATCAAAGAAGTCTTCTATTCAAAGACTTGATTTCGATTGAATCACAGTGATCCGATATGTCAAATGAATAACTGCTCGGAAAGAAAAGAACGTGTGCAAAATTTCAGATCCATATCTCAAAAACTGAGGAATTAGTTTTCGTTCTTAGTAGTAGTTTTCTTCTAACTGTTACAAAGTTTGTGTAAAATTTAATATACCCTGTTCTGGGTAATAAAATTTAAACCTTAAAGCTTTTCGATTTTGATATTTTTTCGACAGAAGTACCAAATAGTTTTCATTATTGTGACTCCTACAAACTATTTATGTCTAGTTTGGCCTCCTCTCATATTCCTACAGCCACGCTGGTATTTTATAGCCCATCGTTAATAAACCACTAAAAATATTAATAGCAAGCAATATAGAGGTTTTATCTCTTTTATATACTATGTACATATCTATATACAAATATGTATATGACATATATATATATATACATTTGCACGAGTATTTAGATTCAACGGCTATTGTGCCTTCGCTGCGGCTTACTAATTGCGAAGAAGCTTTCATTCTTATTATCAAAGCTTAAACGAAGCGTCGTTTTGAATTTACATTTATGTAGGTTCTATCTTACAAAAATATAGTTAAACTAAATGACCTACATATACATACGACACATACATACATACATATGTACATAAACTTTTATTTCTATTTGTGGAAACGCTTCTATTTAATTTGGAAAGTAAACAATTTCCTTAAGATAACATATACCAAATACAACCAAACGCAAAACTTTAAATTCTTTTGTTCGAAAAAATCCGATATTAAAACCCATAAATAATTACATACTTTGTATGAAAGCTCATTCCGTTAATAATTAAGCAATGTTGTTATAATTTATTAGTCTATAGAGATACAAGTCTTACTTTATTATAGAAATATAGGTACCTAGATTATTTAATCCACGTTTTACGAACGGCTAATGAATTTGTATGATATGCCGTAATGAAATGTATGGTAGAGGTTTGAGAAATCGTATAAAGGGGCGTCCCCACTCACCCACTATTGAAAAAGATTTCTATAATTTAAGACCTTTACTCAATAGCCATTTATTTAACGATCTATTTGGAAAACTCTTATAGGCGCAAAAACACTTTCTAATATTTTGTTATACATATACATACTTACATATGTATTTATCAAAATAATAGTTTATGAAAGGTATTCTTTACACTCTCTTTGTTAATATATTTATCGAAACATATTTAAATGCTCATTTCTTTTCTTTGTTCAGTGTGCAAAGTCTAAACCCCTTAAATAAAAAGTAAGAAAGGCCTAGGTTCGGTTGTAACCGAACATTTTATACTCTTGCAACTTGCAAGAATCAACATCTAGGCAATATCTTAAGATGTAAAACGTCAACCAGAGGATCGGAAACTACTCAGTTTTATATATGCATATACTTTATATAACTCATACATTGCCTAACAAATTTGTCATCAGGTTTGTTAGAAAAAAGAAAATCATTATATGTAGTATATGGGTAGTATAGATCAAAATTTGTCTATTAACTATTATAATGCCTTATACAAAAAAATGTTCCCTGGGTTTCAAGGTACGTTACATATGTATAATCACCAATCATATGAAGCAAAGTCAGGCAGGATGTTCAAAAATCCTGATAATAGTTATATGGCGGCTGGGTCAAGTTTTCGCACGATTTTATTTATTTTAGGCACAAAGATACCCTCTTATGAGAAAAAATGCTATGTAATTTTTGTAGAGATAACTCAAATCGCTGGAAGTTCGAAAACATTTATATTAGGTATATGGGTGCTCAAGGAAATACTGACCCGATTCAAACCATTTTTGGTACACAGAGTTACTATTATCAGGAAAGAATTCTGTATGAATTTGTGTTATAAATCTCCCACATTGATCGATATTTTCAGTCAAAAGTCAACTATATGTAGATACTGGTTCACATTTTCGGTTCCTAGAGGACTGAACGATTTTGGTTGGATTTGTACAATTTTCGGTCAAAAGGTAGCATAGCACTTAAAAAAATGTTTGCGCAAATTCGTAACCCGTTATATTAATTACTTCTTGATTTACGTCCATCTACGAGCTCTTATTATTTTTACTAAGAAACCCGCATACCAAGTTTCATCAAGATATCTTAATTTTTACTCAAGTTACAACTTGCACGGACGGACAGACAGTCAACCGGATTTCAATCTCACTTAGTTTTAGGTCATACGTACAACCGTTAGGGGGTATAAAAAACTATATATGGTATAGTATTTCCCTTCATAATTAAATAATTTTCAGGAACTTATGTAAAAATTAAATTTTTTGCAAAATCATCTAAATTGAAAATTTTTAATATCTACATATATGCCATCTGATCAAATTTGTCCCGGACTGACAAAAGAACTATATTATCATGTATATTAATATAAATTCTTGTTATCGCCTTCAAAAAATTCAAAACCTTGTGTTCGATATAAAGTTAGAGTTAATCTCCACAAAACACTTTTGAACGATTCCACAGCCGTGCTTCCATTGAAAGCACAAAATTGTAAGAAACCCGGTTGTCCAAATATGCTGCTAAATAAACACTCAACAATTGAGATGTGGAGATCAAGCTTCCCACGAACCTTCAGTTGACATGCACAGTTTCAATGGCCCAGTCCGAGTCAAATTTGATTTTCATATGGTATTGATTTTATTAGAAAGCATAATTTCAGTTTTTCTCGTTGTTAACATTTTCTAATCAAATTTCGTTTACTCGAAGTTCACTGTATGCATGAAACCTATACACACAAATATGTATGTGTGGAAATGTATCTTTGTAACACTGCAATCTAATCTTCTTTGCTACGCGTGATTGTGATGGTCACGGTCATTCTTGTTCAAATTGTAACCATGTGCCTAAGAAAAATGTAAACAAAACAAACCATAAATACCAAAAGCTTTTGAAAATAGCAGAACGAGCTCCATTACCGTACCCACGAACTCACGTGTGTATTGACATATAGTACGTCTCATATGTACTTAAGTACACAGCTATTTCTTTACTCATGAATATTTGTAAATATTCTTAGTCATAATTAGTTTTGGAGGCTTTTCACTTATATTCGTATTATTGCGGTATCTATCATGTCTTTTTTTTTTTGTACTAAATTATACACGTTTACATGGTTACATATTGTTAGAACGATTTTTGTAGATAATAAGTGCAAATACTTTCTAATTTTCTATTTTTATTTATTTACAACTTACAATTTATTTATAAACATAATACTTGTATGTATGTTCGTATTCTCCGCCGAATCAACAAGTGTTTGCACATTTATTATGTGTGAGTCAATTGCTTTTGTTTGCATGCTTAATCAACCCTGTAAGCCGGTATCGTCCACGCACACATACATACATACATATATAAAAATTCTGATTTGCAAAAATTTGTTTTTGCTAAATCTTACACGCCTGTGAAATATGTATATCACTTGTCAGATTCAATTAAATGGTGAGAACTACTTAAATTAATGTTCACTTTATATATAGTACTTACATATATTTGTACATATACACTGAAATTTTATTAATGTATTCGTGTGAGTAGTTCACGTATGTATATTTCGCAACAAAGAAGCTCGGCTTTTAATATAATACACACATAAGCAGTAATAACGGGTGATCCATTTCGAGGTACCTTACTTTTCTAAAGAAAATCTCCAGCGACCACGTCTCAGATGCTCCATCGGTTCAGTCCAATTTTCAAAGACTCGTTCGATCATTTCAACTGGTGACTGGCAAATGACACGTGTAATGTTTTCCTCCAACGCCGGAATCGAAGCCGGATTGGCCGCATAGACTTTAGACTTTATAAGTCTAATGGCGTGACATTACACGATCTTGGTGGCCAATCGACCGGCCCAAAACGTGAAATTATCTGCTCACCGAAGTGTTCGCTTAATAAATTCATTGATAGATACGATGTGTCTGAATTGGATGAATGTAAATGTAGCCGAGATCATGAGCTTCAATTTCAGGCATCAAATGTTGGTTATAATGGCGCAAAAACGGTCGCCAATGACGGTTACATTCTCACCGGCATCATTTTTGAAGATGTATGGACCGATAATTCTACCGGCCTACAAAATACGTAAAACCATTTTTTTTTTCTGGATGGAATGGCAGCTCTTGAATCTCGTCAAGTTGCTCTTCGTCTCAATGTATGCGCGGCAATTTTACTTGTTTGCATACCCATTCAGCCAAAAATGGATCTCATCGCTGAACCAATTTTGGCTTGAAAACGTCGGATCTTCTTGGAACTTTTCAGGAATCCGTAAAGCAAAACCATGTTGCTTGGGAAGGACGAGTGGCTACAGATCTTGCACAAGCTGTATTTTGTACGCTTTCAATTGAAGATATCGCTGTAACATTTGTCAGTCTGAGTTGCTGCGAACGGCGCCGAATGTGAATTTTCGTAATAAAGTTGAACGATTTGTAAACGTTGTTCAGGCGTAAGTCTTTCCATGGGAAAATTCCAAACAATACTGAACAAAAATAACATGACAGCTTGACACGACTCATCACGCGTGATCTCTCAAAGAATGGCTATTGCGAAAATTAATTATACATGGATCACCCTTTACATACATACATATGCATATGTTCGAAGAGGCAAATAATAAAAAACATCAGTTTTAGCTTCTCATGTACATATGTATGTCACAGTGGGTATGTATAAATGCATGTGGCACTTAATAACATGAGCTCAATTCACAATTAAGAAAGCGTTCGTGTTTGATTGACCTTTCTCCTAAAATCTGCATATTAATACATCTTCGCGCCAAAATGTAGGCTAATTTTCATATCATATTTATAAACATTACGGAGTTCATTGAGATTTGCGAACTAAAATATTTTTAACAAGTAAGGAAAGGCTAAATTGATGCGTAACGGAACATTTTACACTCTCGCAATTGCAAAAATTAAAGCCGAGCTCAATTGGTGCTGTGGGAAGGTACACTCAGATATCCAAAATACATACATGTATATATTAATATGTATTACCATTAATAAATTCTCACTTAATTGAAAGTAACTGGAGGCACAGATACCGTAATATGAGAAGTTCAGATTTAACTTAACTAGAAATTCAGAAATCAATATACGAAGTATATGGGGACTGAAAATACTATTGAGCCCATTTTCAACAAAAGGATAAATTATTATCAGAAAGAGATTATGTTCGAATTTCAATTATATGTCTCACAAATAGACCACATTTTCGATAAAGAGTCAGTTATAGATACTGGAAACCACAACATCGCTATTTAAGGACTTGAAAAGTTATGATCAAATTTTTAGAAATTTATGCTTAAGATGACATAACTTAAAAGCAAAAGGTGGACGGCGAATTGCCCATGTTTAATTTTGATGCCGGCTTTATAAAGAGCTAACCAGTTGGTATGCGTATAATTACTTAAATCATTAAATTGCTATGCTAATTGAATTGTTTTACTGATTTTGATAAAAATTTTTGGTTCTCCAAAACACTGGCATAGTGTTGTAAGAATATATTATATTTATAAAATTTTACAATTATTTACATTTAAAACCTCACTAGACAAATGCTTACAAAATATAAGCATAATTAAATACATACACACACTCTGGTATAAAAAATACGTGGATATAAAATATTGGGTTGTCGAAAAAGTCTTTTCGTATTTCTAATCAACTTCAACTTTTATTTATAATAATACGAGTACCAATAATAGTAAATCATTAAAAAATAGGTACCAATTTTTGCCATTTTTGCGCTAGAGACATTATTCTATCAGTGTAGATCGAAATTTCCAGAACGGAAGCGAGCGAAGCATTGTTGTGCTACACGAACTGATACATCATCGTCACCATAAACTTCACAGATTTCATTGGTGACTTGCGTAGCATTCTTCCCATTTTTATATAAAAATTTAAAAATTTAGTGAATTTCTCCATTATTTTCACTCACTTTTGAAGAGCTGTAACTTTTTTCAACTTCCGCAAATTTATTTTTTTTTTTTTTTTGGTTAAACGCAGCTTAAAATCTCACATTTCCAACATTATTTGGTATGACACAATGTGATTGGTGGTACTGCAGATATACGACTGCAACGACATCTATTGACAAAATACGAAAAGACTTTTTCGACTATCTAATATATTCAAAAGTCGGTATTGTATGGTACATTCGTTTGTTTGCATGCCTTTCAGGCGATGATCCCATGATCCTTTGGGTATTCGGTAGCACTATATTCTCGATGATAGTCTATTGGTTTGTTGGCGGTATTTACACTTTCATGGACATGACTAATCGTCCAGCATTCCTGCGCAAATACAAAATTCAGCCAGGCACGAATGAACCAGTTGAGAGGGAACGTTTAATGAAGGTAAATAATATGAACCGTTATAAAAACTTGCACACCGCTTGTAACTGCTAACTAATTGTAATTTATCCGTTTTAATTGTATCACCAGGTTATATGGCGGGTAATTAGCAACCAAGTATTTGTCGGCATTCCATTCGCTTTCCTCAGCTATAAGCTAATGACGCTGCGCGGTCCGAACTCGATACGTGAATTACCTACATTCCACTGGGTTTGCGTGGAGCTGACCGTATGCATTCTAATGGAGGAGCTGGGCTTTTATTATTCACATCGGCTATTACATAACAAGCATATTTACAAATTCATACACAAACAGCATCACGAATGGACAGCGCCAATAGCGGTGACTGCAATTTATTGCCACCCAATAGAACATATCTTCAGCAATCTATTGCCACCATTCCTTGGCGTATTCCTGATGAACACACACGTGGCTACGGCTTGGATGTGGTTTGCTCTGGCCATTTTGTCTACACTTAACGCACATTCCGGTTATCATCTGCCCTTCTTTCCCAGTCCGGAGGCACACGATTTTCATCATTTAAAGTAAGTAAAACAGTGTTTGTAGGAATTTAATCGGCTAAATTTAATTTCTCTACTGTTTAACAGATTCAACAATTGCTTTGGCGTGCTGGGCGTTTTGGATCGCCTACATGGCACTGATATTCTATTTAGGGCTACCAAATCCTATACGCGTCACATCATGATGTTGAGTTTTGTGCCTCCACGCGAGGCTTTTCCGGATTCATCAACCAAATAGAATATCATCCAACATAAGCTTATTGAAATATCAAATCAATATATTTTAATTCGTATTGAATTCGCTTTATATGTATGTCTAATGTATGTATGTATGTAATTATGCCTATTCAAAAAATATTTATAGTTTTACATAAGTTGCATTCTATAAAATTATGTGATATGATTGTATATATTAAATATACAGATATACGTAGCTAAATTAAATAATAAGATAATTAATAACACGCCTTGTTTGATTATTGTGCGATCTCACTACTTTATTTTGATTTTAATTTTAGATTCATGTAATGTTTCAATACACATTCAAGGAAGTTTGATATAGGTAATCAATAGTATTTATGCTCGTCCAGCTCGCAGTGAAGAAAATATAGCAGCCGTGCCTGAGAGTGTACACGAAGACAGTGGATAGTCGATTCGGCGCCGTTCTCAGAAACTCGGACTGACTTATTTATTTTGACTAAATTGAAAGGGTACAAAATACAGCTTTTGCGAAAAATCCGATCACCGAAAAGCCGATCGACCTACCCAAGCGACATCGCTTCGCTCTATGAGCTCTTGAAAAGTTTCAAGAATATTCGAGATTTTGGAAATAAATTTTGTTCAGCCATGAAGTCCATTTCTAGCCAATGGGTATGCAAATAAGCAAAATTGTCGCATTTGGGACGAAGAGCAACTTAAAGAGATTCCAGAAGAATAACAAAGGTTTGCTGTTTGTGGGCCGGTGGAATCATATGGACTTATGATTTCTATATATCTTGGACCATCTGAGACGTAGCCGTTGCCAACATTTGAAAGAGATAATCTTCAAAAATTAAACGGCAAAGAATGTTCTTTTAAATGATAAAATGTTTATTACTAAATTTGAAGTTTATTCGTTTTTTCCTTAAAAAGATGGGGAACTTCAAAATAGATAACACTTTATACGCTGATAACAAAGTACAACAGCTAATCTGGGGAGTGAGGGGGTGAATTCCAATTTTTGTTTTTGTATTGGTTTTTTTTTAATCTTTTTTTTTTTTT
>NW_017536697.1:233733-299925 GCF_001853355.1 Bactrocera latifrons | reverse complement strand
AAAAAACTGACACATACGAACGCCAAACCCTTTGAGGGTTTTACTATACTGACCTAGTACCATCACCCTGACTTGGAATTTCTCATCCCCCAGACAATAATCCCAAAAATGTTCCACAGTGTAACTATTGCCGGCAATAAATTTTCAATTTAGTTATTTCAATGGCTCATAGTAATTTGGCTGAAACCTATTCCAACTATCATTAATTAGAGTTCATTGCCATACTATTAAGCGAGAAGTCGTAAGTTAGATTTGCATCCACCCTCAACAGATTTCATGTATATATCTCACAAACCACTAAATCCATATAACCAAAGATACTGAGCACAAATGCTTCCCACAGCTCCTCAGTGTGAAGAGATAAGTTCGAGCAATAGCTAAGCCAACCCCTCTAAAACGATTATGCTGAAATCAAATAAAAGTGCAGTAACTGACTTAAGGAATATGCTAGGAACTTAAATGGAAAATGGACGAATTAGGTAAAATGTCATATCTCAACAACCATTTTTATTTATTTGCACTCTTATTATAGTTCGAAAATGTGTGATATCAGACTAAAACCAGGCCAACTTTTCATATAACAAAACTTTAAAAATCAAGAACCAATGAAGATATCGGAACAACACTTTCCAGATACATAGTGTCTCCAAGTGTGCAATGGTAATAATTTGCAACACAGTGTAACCTAGAATAATTTGTATGCGGTCCAAGAAAATATTTTTATTTGAGTCTGGCATACAAATTACTTCTGCGAGAGCCGTATATGTCAGCCGAGATGTTTATTCTAATCAAGAAGGCGCGTGTTTGCCAAATAGATGGGTATGTAGCAATAATTATGAATATATACATATATATAAGGTATGTATGTATGAACTTAAGTTGAATAAAATTAATTAGAATGCTATATTCAATTAAACAATTAACTTTCGAGTTAAAATATATAATAAAATAAGTAAATTTTGTAATTACTGTAAATAATAATTTAAAAAATAAAATAAAAACGGTTGCTGATTGGCTTCAAATTTTAAGAGGCTTAAATACGAATATTTTAGTTCCAAAATACTAGTTGGCCTTATCGAATAGTACTAGTATGTTTCCTTAAAATATATTGCATTTGTGAAATTTCATTATAAATGACGAAATCGAAAGGAGCTTTATCTTTTTTTAATACTGCTAAATCCTGCTTAGTTTATCGAATTTGCAATATGGAATGCGATACGTATAAATCGCACATTCATACATACACATATACATATGTACGTAAAATGTCTATAGATTGAATCTATGCATGTACTTTCTGACAACACCCAACATTGTTTCTATGTGCGCAACTATAACGTTTGGTCACGCCCTGCCACCAATCCTTTCATAAAACTGTAATTAGGAGTACGCTAAATAAAATAAATTTGATTAATAAACTGGCGCAAGACGAATTGTGTTATACGCTACATATTACTACTCATAAACCATCTGATCAAATTACCGAACCAGTGCATTTAAACTGCGAGAGCAAACACAATCGACAAAAAATTTTGATCTAGATGGACACACGACGTTTTTAATGCTTGTGAGAAATTTGATCTCCATATGTCATTTTGTTTGTTTTTGGCAACTATTTCGTTACGACAAAAAAATTTGCCTGGCAATTTTTACCATGGAAACAAAATTGAAGGAGTTTGCTAGCAATTTTCTTTTCAATGGAATCATCAATAACCCTATTTGAGTTGTCACTCCTACTTTATTAATCACGATAACGTCGAAAAAGTTAAGGAATCAGGGAAATTTGATTGGATTGAAATAAATATATTTGCTTGTGACTGAGAGATTCGTAGATATGTACAATCAGTAATGTGATGGAAAGCGCTCTAGGGACCATACACCGATGGGCGATATGAGACGAGTCTGGTACTCTTTACAAGAAGGTACAAAATCCCCCGCCATTAAACCTCACGAGACTCAACAGAGTTGAATTGACAATTAAGGAGCATACCAAGTAACTAGTAGTAATTTTGGAAAGCAAGTGGATATTGAAACTCAATGTGCAGAAGAGAGTGAAAAAGGCCAAAGGTGCTCTATATACATGTAAGAAAATGCTATATGTACTTGGGGCCTATCACCTGGCCTCATACCTCATGCATTGATGTTACAAGGCGATAGTCAAGCCAATCTTACTTATCGCTCTGAAGTGGTAAACTGTTATGATCAAAATTTCATAAAGGAAACCGATGCGCTGTTCTCTACATAACGGGAGCGGTAAACGGCGGCAATCAACCCACCACCAATCGACATTACAGTAGAAAGCCCAGCTTCAAAATTGATGGCATTAGGTGAGTTCTCTACAAAGACCTTCGGACGAGAAGCGGTCACACTAAAGGAAGATATATGGCGCAGAAGCTTGCGACACACCAGCGGAATTTACGATATCTACACAGATGTATCCAATATGAGCAATGGAGTGGAAGCCGGAATCTAGCTGGACCAGAAATCACTAAAAACGATATACAACGAAATTTACGAAAGGGCTGAAAGGTGGATCAGGAGGAGATAGAATGCCTTAAGTACATGCAGGATCACCAAGATCAAAAAACTATTAGGAAAACTCGCTTGCTTCTTACCACACTGTCTCGGAAAGGACTGGTGGACGGCTGTTGACGTCTTGACAAGTGACGACCTACTGTCATCACATGCGAGCCGGATGCTCAAAGTGGAGAGAAGTTAACATGAGAGAAACCCTGGAATACTTCTTATGTCTTTGCCCAGCACTATCTAGAACTCGACTCAAGTATTTAGGAAAGAGAAGTACCAAACGTAGCAAGCAAGTCGCTCTTGAAGATCGTAAATAAACGTTGGCGTGGTATGAGACGAATTCTTCACCTCAAATTAAACTGAACCTCCATCTGGCATTACTAAGGACCAGTAGGTCTATTTATGGCATGATAGAAGGGCCAATATAACTTAACTTAAAATAAATACATATACAATAAAGGTTCTAGTCTCTACGAAAACGTCTGGAGTCTTTGGAACTTGGAATTTTTCTCAGAACATACAAATATTCAATGTAATTTTCAAACAAAACTTATTGTAGGGTACACACAAACAATTCATTAGATAACTAAAAAAAGCCGGCGAATTTATTTATAAAATTTCAAAGCAAATCGCAAAATACATACACACATCAATATATCTGCATGAATGCACATGTCAACAATGCGAAAACAGCGAAATATCCACAAATAACTAGAGAGAGTGGATAGCGAACAGTAGAAATTCCATATATTATTGCCTTGCAATAATCTCGGCTGGATCTCTGTATTAATTTGTTATCAACTCAATTGTGACGTTTTCGAGAGAATGGTATAGAATAAATTTTGGAAGAGAATTGCTACATATAATTTCGCACGTAGACCGGAATAGTTTCAGAATTCAAAGCAACATGGCGAGCAGCGCACAGAACGCGACGGTGTCTTTCTGTCAGGAGAAGTGGAATCATTTTTTGGATGTAGTCGGTGTGTAGTAGTATTAAAAAAATAAAAACAATTAAATTAATAAAGATGTGCATTGAATTAATTTAATGTGTTATTATTCATTTTTTATTGTTTGGATACAATTTTCTAGTTATATCTTAATTTGAAAAATTTTAGGAGACGAACCAGAACGACTATGGGTATATGGCACAGTACTTTTGATATTTATTATTTATTGGCTTTATGCTGCCGTTTTAACTTTGGTGGATTTTACTAAGAAACCACATTTTGTACGTAAATACAAGTTGCAACCTGGTAAAAATGATCCCGTCGACACAAAACGTTTACTACCGGTAAGTTCACAATTTATGTGTATAAGAATTTAAGCAACGGCATACTATACATATCTATACAATATACACTTGTACACACAAATGCTATGCAAACCTAATTTTATATCCACAATAATAATTAACTTTCATACGACCTCGTAGGCTCTGCGCGTAGTGCTCTTCAATCAAACATTTGTGGCTATACCGCTGGCCTATGGCCTATATCATTTTGTTTACAAATATCAAAATACCCTGAATATCCGCGAATTGCCATCGATACAACAAACTGTTTTCGATTTGGCCCTATGCTGTGTGCTGGAAGAGATAATTTTCTATTATGGCCATCGCTTGCTGCACTATGGCGCCCTGTATCGTTATATACATAAGAAGCATCACGAGTGGACCTCACCCATTGCTGTTGTCGCACACTACTGCCATCCAATTGAACACATACTTGCGAATACCTTCCCCATTGCTTTGTCTTTGGGTGTGGTTCGTGCACATCTTGTTACTGGTTGGATATTCTTTGCCATCGCAACTTACAATATATTAAGTGATCATGCTGGCTATGCGTTCCCTTGGTCCCTAATTTCTGTGCCATTCCACGATTATCATCATGCTACATTCAATTATAATTTCGGTGTTTATGGTTGGTTAGACAGATTGCATGGTACCTATGGCGCGTATGACAAGTCTGGACAAATTGAAGCGAGCCACAGACCCCAACAGAAACAAGAATGAGGAGTTAAATTATATTTTGACCAATATTTTTCATCTTACTAAATTTAAATTATATTTTGACAAATATTTTTCATCCTACTACCTCGTTAAGCAAGCTTCTTCTACGTTTGTATATACATACTTTTAGTTATGCACAATTTTAAGTATTTTAAAAGAATATGCATATAATTACATTTTTTATTAGCCACTAAGCAGTAAAAAGCATTTAATGTAAATATCATTTCGAACTTCAAAATAAAAATCATATCACAAAAATAAATTAAAAGGTTTTTTCAATTAAAGAAAACTTATTAAACATTTACTAGCAAAGTTTTAGTTCTTGTATTGGTATCAGCATTGCGAATCAAATCAAAATCACTGTTTATTAACGTTGAGTCTCCAGAGTTTTTCTGTTTCCCATGGACCATGGCATGCATGGCATGCTACCTAATTTATTTAGTACACCATCTAGCGATCACTCACGCAATCACTCCGATTCTAAAGTCAAGCTGCACCGTGTAAACAAGGCCTAACATAAATGTCGACATTGTCTCTGGTTGATAATACATCATTCGGAGATCCCCCCAACTTTCAGTCTGATGGGAGTGAGTGAGTGGTGTTATTTTGTTTCGTTTGTTACTGAGATCAATAAACACTGGATTATTTATTTAATATTTAAAATTGAGTAAAACAGACAGAAATTTTGATTTGTTCGTTTAAACATTATTTCATTATGTCGAAAAGAACATATTTAAGTGGTTCACAAAAAGCTCACTTCATTTTTACGGTTGAAGAAACAAATAAAGCGAGGGATTATTCATTCTCATCACCGCAAGACAAAAGTACCTCTGATTGTCACCAGGGAAAAGAGGTTACATGTGACGAAAATGGCAAACATACATTAGATGCTCAACCATCGACTTTAACCCACTGTGAATGAATAACTGCAAGCTTAGAGAATGTATCTGCGTCTCCTGACCCTGGTACTTCCTGTGACGACATTTTACCGGAAGAACTCCGTGATATTTGGATTCGAAAATGACCAGAGTTTTTCCAAAACATAAATAGTGACTTCCCTGAAACTTCTACAAGTTTTCCAGCTTCAAAGGGTAAAACGAAAACTAGATACTTAACTAAAAACATTTTTATTCGTGAATTGACGAATGGTGAGTCTTTACAAAGAAAATGGCTCAATTATTCACCAGCAAAGAAATATGTATACTGTTATTGCTGCAGTCTATTTAATGCCACTACTGGTACTGGACGAAATTTAAGTTCTCCTAATGGATATAAAGATTGGAAGTATATAAGCACAATTATGTTGCAAGAATGAAAACTACTGGACGAATTGATACTGAGTTGCTGTCCCAATATAATACAGAAATTAACTATTGGAAGAATGTGCTTAGGAGGATTGTTGCGGTAGTGAAATTTTTGGCTTCAAGAGGTCTTACTTTTTGTGGCGATAATGAGACTGATTAGTGAATTTGATCCTTTTATAAATAATAAATTTATTAATTTAATGGGACAGCAAGTTTTGAAAACCATTGTCAAAGAACTTAAATCAGCTAAGTACTATTATATCAGCGTAGATTCTACGCCAGATCTGTCCCACTTTGACCAACTAACTTTCAGTGGAAAATTTTGACAGAGCATATTGGAGCAAATAGAGTCATAAAGTCCCTTTCGGAAACTAGATGGTCTGCACGTAACAATGCTATTAATGCTTTGCAAAATGGTTATTTAAATATTTCTGAAGTATTGTCTACAATCGCAAGGTGACAGCAGCCTAGAAAAAAAGGGAAAATATGAAACTGCTCTACTAACGGAAATATGGAATGATCTTTTGGGAATTATGAATAAAACAAGTCTAAGTTTACAGAATAGCACCCTTTCCATGGACGTTGTAACGAAACTTTACGAATCTTTGATCTGTTATGTCATTACCGCACGCAATAATTTTAATCAGTACGAAACGGCTGCTAAAGAAAAAACTTCATTTGCTGACTACAAAGATACATTTGAAAGAAAATAAAATTCGTAGCACAAGCATCACTTTTTTTGAAGGATCATCAGAGACTACACAGTTGAGAGGCTTCGTGTAGATACTTTCGTTTCCATAATTCATACATTAAATACACATTTAAAAAAACGTTCGGCAGCATACCAAGATATTTATAGTCGATTTAGTTTTCTTTGTCAGTTGATAACAATTGAATCTGGCGAGTTGATAAAAAAAAATGTAAAGAATTTTCAGAATTTTATGATGAAGACATTAATGCAGATGAGCTCAAAATAGAATGTTTTCATTTAAGCCAATATTTAAAAAAAAACAGCAAAGCAATCAGCTGATTTAAATATCTCAAACTTACATAACCTAATAAAATCAGATAAATTGGAAGAAACTTTTCCAAACGTAGAAATTGCTACTAGAATATTCCTTTGTCTAATGGTTACCAATTGCAGTGGAGAGCGGTCATTTTCGCAGTTCATAGAATAAAAAATGAATTGCGAACAACAATGCTACAAGAACGACTGAGTAGTTTGTCAATTATCTGCATGGAAAGTGATATCCTTCAAAAAATTTACTTTAAAGATATAATAGAAGATTTTGCTCATCAGAAATCCCGAAAGAAATCGTTATCTTAATATCGTAATCACACATACACTCACACACACACACAAACACACACCAACACTCATCATTATTAATGACATTTAAAAAATACTTTATTTGATTACCATTATTAAATGTAAAAAAAGAATTAGTATAAGTCGCTTTTTTTACTTTCAAAAAGGGCCCGAAACTCTTGTGTGCCCAAGAGCCACAGCTTAGTTTAAGATTGCCCTGATCACGGCTACGGAATCGTTGAAATTGTTGTTAAAGGTAGTATATGTCGTCGAGGCGTCCATGAACATTTCTTAATGACGGTAAGATCGAAAAAGTTAAACGAAAAGTGTTTGAAATTTGCTTTCTTTGCACTAAAGAGCCAGCAGAGGATCTCAACATCTCTTATGGGTTAACCGACGATCAATGTTTTGGGTATGTAGCTTATCAATTCTAGACGTTGAGTAGAGGTCTCAAATGAGATTATTCGCAACGCAGCTGAGAACCTAGTTGACAGTGAAGTTGACAACGAAACTGTCCAATAATCCGGAAACCAAAACAACAAAAACAAAAAAAAAACGTGGAGGGAGGAACGTGTCTTCGACCTGTTGCCAGAGTTAAGTATCTAAGGCTCATCGTAGACCGGAAGCTTTCGTCCCAACATCGAGAAAAGAGAAAGGAAGACATCGGTTGCCTTGTACTGTTGCAACGGAGGCATAGGAAAATAGTTAATACTGCGCTTATCTGGCGGCGTGGACCATCGGTGTCCACAATTATTTATACCATTAATTTAGAAACCATACTAGAAAGCGACACAGTGCTAAAATAAAATAGATTGGGAAATTATAAATTAATTTATATATTGTAGGCGTTTGTAACATAAATAATTTTTTTTATATTGCCATCTTGTGCACACAATGTATAGAGACTTATGTAGATAAAACGCGCAGGGTAGAAGAGAGGTAGACTCCTTATCTCTAGCATCGTGTTATTTCGTGATTAGACTGGTTTGAGTATTGGAAACCGAAAGGCTGATGAGCCTGCAAAGGCAAGCACTTAAACCACAAGCTGGAACAGGCATTTAAGCCACAATAATTGTGTCCTCACTGGACTGATGGGTTTCAGACCAAATCAGCAAGCGCTTGTCGACTACCAGCAACTGTGCAGTCAAAAGATCCTTCTGGCTCAGGATAAATTCCAGGAGATCCCCCTTTCAGTGGTTGTGAGAGTTCTGACTGGACACTGTCCGATCAGAATTTCTCCTCAAATGTCCTGCTTCTGACAGATCAACGCAAAAGCTGTCATCCGAATTGCTTTTGCGTTGATCTTCAGACATCCAAGTTAAACAGCAGAAATTGAAATAAAACACCTTAGCAGATTTGTTATAGGTTCAGGGCGCTTTCACCAATTGATGATAACCAACTACAGGAGCCATTTTAACCTAACCTAAGTAAACGTAGTAGGAGTTTCTAACGTAATTCTTTTCTTGTCTATTTTATTGTTTATTGAGATATTTCTAATTTTAATTGAGTTATCTTGTGTATGAACGGATGGGGAGATAGCCATAATAAATCATTTTGATTTACCATTCTCAGCATTTTAACACAAAATTACTCATCTGGCTATGGAGCTTCTGGTGTTGAAAAGATCTTTTCGGAGGACATAATTGGTACACTGAAATAAGCTAAAAATATGTAATACATAAGTATAGTATGTGTTATTCATATCAAACACAAGCCCATAACTTGTTTCGTTTTCGTTTAAAATTTTTTCCTTAAGCCTAAATATATGCTATAAAATTTATATGTATACAATACTAACACATATACATAAATTATTATAGATTAGTGCACGCTTAATCCTTTTCTTCACGACTTTTGTAAGAATACTAATCGCAAATTGAAAGTGTAAGAATTGAGGAATTGACGCTGTTTCCACGACAGTCGGGTCAACGTAACCAGAACAGAGCTGGATTTTTACCCGGCCTAGGACTGCCATTCTGGGCAATTCCTCCAAATAACTGCATACATATGTAAATGCATTTGCAGCTAAAACAAGAACAGGAATAAAAATGGATCAGGTTAGATAAAAAAAACAATAGGTTAGAAAAAAATCGGATATGCACTTTTATGTAATACTTCATAAATATGATTTTTATAAACTTATATTCAATGCAGTTTTTGTTAAGGTTTTAAATACTTTCAAACGATTTAATAATTTTATTTATAGTATATTTTTTTCTCCCAAATAATTTTAAGATAAATATAATCTCCCTAATAGTTAGTATTTCAGAAATTTCAAAATTCCTTGTTGCATATAAAAGCAACTCTGTGTATACCTATACATAAATCAGCTGATCGGAAAATCTGTGTAAATCTGATAAATATTTATGCTTCCAAACATTGAAGAAAGAGAAATTTTGAATTTATAATTGGGAACAGTTTTGCTAAAATTTTTAAAATATTTAATGTTTGCCAAACACATTATAAAGTGAAGTACAGCAGAATGGAAAGGGGAACAATCTTGATATTAGTTGGTTGTCTGCAGATTTTGCATTGTCTGATTTTGGTAAGCAGTGAAAATGTCGGCATAGCAACGTCATCAGTGCAAAATGCATTGCCAAATAATACGACAAAAAATAACACAGAGTCTTTGTCACAATTATTAAATACAACGGGAAGCAATGCCAATGTGAATAAGAGTCGCAATATATCACCAACTGGAACGGAAATCAACACGAAAAGTGCAAATATACCGATTGATCGAAATAACAATAAGACGGAGGCGTTAGGAATAAACGGTGTGGCTACTAAAAATTCGCAAAACAAAAAAGATAGCCCCCAAAATTCTACCACTAACCTTGGTGTAATAACAGTGAATGCAACAAATGTAAGAAGCCTAAAGGACAAGTTAAAAACAACAATTTTAAAACCGGGGATCCAAAACGAAAATAACTTGCAAGCATCAAATAAAACAACGGAAATAAAATATATTACGAAACCAACACCAACTACCGTATCAACCAAAGGAAAAACCGTATCCAGTAATACAACTACCACTACTACAACCACCAAAACCACCACCACAACGACAACCACACCCAAGCCAAAGAAACCAAGTATCACTTTTGGACTTGGTGATTTCCCAATTTTGCCAGGAGAGTCGAACGTTATAAATGCGATGGTAGCATCTAACTCAAAACTGCCAGTGGCTAACGACCCCGTCGTGCCACCGAATGTGCAACCGTCACAAGAGTTAAACAATGGGTTCAACTATTATAGCAGCCGAGATTACATAGTACCCATAATGACAGTTCTCTTCACAATACCCTTGGCAATTGGAGTTGTTATTACCACTTATCGCCGTTTCCGTGATTGCTGGTCTACGCGACATTATCGCCGAATGGATTTCTTGGTTGATGGCATGTACAATGATTGACATATGTATACTAAAGATATATCCGATATCACCATCGGAAAATATAAAGCAGAGACAGATAATGATAATGCTGTAGAAATTGCACAGCAATTATTGCCACAAAACACAGTAACAATATCTTAATACATAGTAGTTGTGACATAAGAGAGTGAGATTCGATAAATAGTAATTAAAAGCAAAACTATTAGTTTTTACAAACATTTTTAAAATCTACATTTGTTTATAATCGAAATTCGCATGTAGTTTGCGAATACTTTGTAATTTGAAAGCTAAACGAACTATGAACTTGCAAATATTTACGGGCATTCATAAAATTTACTGTATTTAGTAAAATCTTCTGTTGAAAAATATGTCTTTGTACTTCCGAAAACGTTTGAACTACTGTCATTTTGTAAAATATTTTATTTGATTAAAAAAAATACGTTAAAACTAATCCAAACGATATATACAATTGTAGCATTTTAAGATAAGCATTTTTAGTTATCATCTGTGGCAACAATTGGCGTTCGTTGATTGAAAAACAAATGTTTTTTAATTAATCAAAATTTAAGCCAAATTCCTTAAAAAGAAAACAAGTATAGTACATACGGTGCAATTTAGAGCTCAAAAATTACCAAATCTTATATTTAAATGTAATACACTTAAGCATAGCATTTATAGAAAGTAAAAGCACATATTTTTAAAAAGATATTTCAGAAAAGCTAAAGTATTAAATTAGATGACTCGTTTGAGTTACCCATTTTTTAATTGGCTTCCATATGATTATTAAAAGAAATACATATATAAAATATATTTTTCTTTTCTGTGACAATAATTTAAAAGCAAATGAAAAATATAAATATTGAAGTCATTAATATTGAAATTAGTATTGCTAATATATGAAAGCAATTACAAAAATACATAGATTTGAAAGTGCCTTATAAATGCTAAGGCATTTTTTTTTCATATAGGGTACGTCTAATTTTTGTGCATAGTTATTAAGAAAGTATAAAAAATGAAATTAAAAAATAAAAATAAATAATTAACCCTAAAGATAAAAGAAAAAACATTTGTGTATTGATAATAATCATATGTATGTACATATGTATATATATAAATACTTTGTAATATATACGGGCTGAATAAAATTAATAAAAAAAAGTTGGCTGCGTTTTTAAGGATTAAAAGCGGTTAAATTCGGTTTCGGGGAAAAAAGTTAAATGGCAAATTCAAACATAACAACAGATTTAAAGCTGTTCTGTTGACAGATTTTTCACATTGACATTTTTTAACCTTGTTTTCTTATTTAATGAAATAACCTCACGAAATGTAGCATAGATAGGCAACGGTACAATATCTAAAGATAAACCATACAAACTGACCGGTCAAAATCAAGTTATTTTACTGGAAACTGTCTTCTATAGCAATAGCCATGATTTTCAGTTTTCAGAATATTAAATTTTTAGAGAATCTTCTTTATAGAATTGTCTACATCTGGAACAAGCCATATCCCCAAATTAAAATTTTAACTATTTATCAATTTTTTTGCAATTAAAATGGCAGTAAAAAAAATATAATCAAAAAGTAAGTTTGGCCGCTCCCACGATTGTCTTCTCTAATACGAAAGTAGAACGGGCTCGATTTTTTATCGGCAGAATTCTGCCGCTACAGCAACAAAAACAATAAGTGAGTTTAACATTTCGAAGAGAGAAACCGTCATTTCGAAGCCCCTTCTTCACGGAGTTGCCTTGCATCCTATTTGACATGTGTTTGTGTATTTACCCCTTCTAACCAAAACATTTACGACCCCAAATGGAAAATTGAACACTGCTTGATAAATTTACTCCAAAACGACCCAATAATTTGCCTGTTCATTGACTGATTAGCCAAAGAGATTATTGCGGCAGAGGATGCTGTATGAGTGGATCAGCCATGCAGTACATTAACAACTCAATAGAAATCAGAAACATTCATGTATTCATGCACGGTCGATGAAAACAAGAATGTCTAAAAATATATGTAAAAGCATGTACGTTTGTAGGTAGGTGCTTGAAAATAAATATGTATGAATGTGCCATATATTCCGTTTCGAAACAAAAATTTACATTTTCATTTAATTAGAAGAAAATAAAACTAGTTGCCACTAGTTGACGGCTATATTGTTTGTAAAAATTATAAACAAATGCATGTAGACGCAATACCCTGGAAATATTTTCCAGTGTTTGCCGCCAAGTTTTGTATATGTACGTAAATAAGAACACCTCATGGAATATAAACACTGGACCAAAAAAAATGTAGACGTTCATGAACAATCGTATACAACTACATATCAACACACATACGTAGGTACGTACAGACACATATTAAGCACAAAAGCATATAATAATTTTGAAAACTCTTCGCGCTTTCCAATTTTGTTTAACTCAATTTAGTTGCTTTTCCTAGCTCCCAACGTTTAGATCATCTAATCGGCCAGTATTAAAGCTAGATATTTGCTTACTTGGTGCAGTGAAATTTTGCAAATAGCGCGCGTTTACAAATAGTAAAGAACTAACGCTTTCGTTGATAATATTTAAAAATGAATACTACGTCTAGTCAACATCGCCCGCGTGTAAATGCCGCCTCTTCACATGCTATCAGCTATCCAACAACGGAAGTCCGGTCGCCAACTACGCAAGGATCACGCGTCTACCAGGGACTGAAAACATGTACATACCCACAAGTTTACTGTGTACAATATTAAAAAAAAAAACGAAAACTTTTCAAAATTGATATTTTTGTATAGTAAATTGATTAAGTAAAAAAAATAATAATTTATGGACATATTTACATGAAAAGTGAAAAAGCCACTATTGCTAATATGCACATAATTTCAATAATTAATAACAAGCAATTTTGTTGAATCTTAAAAACCACCAAAAGTACCGCAAAGTTCAACAAAATTTTAACGATATTGCTAAATTCAGCTGGAACTTGCCTTTATAATTGTTCGATCTGAACAAATTCTTCCATGCCCAATTTCGATAAGATACATTTATCATAAAAAAAAATACGCAATACAGGGACTTTGATCCGGCTAATAAGCAGCTACTTGGTTAAAAAAGATGTGAAAATTTTCAGATCGTATTGGTATATACATACATACGTACAGACGGTCATGGCTTAATCAACTTAGCTCGTCACTCATTTAGATACTATATAGGATAGTAAAAAAAATATTTTCGTATTTCTAATCAAACCGAAACAATTGGTAGTCCGATGGTACTAGGTCAGGGCTATATGGGGATTCGTCAAAACTTCTCAGCCAAGCACTACCAGATTTTTCCGAGTCATCAAAGATGTGTGTGGTCTAGCGTTGTCCTGATGGAAGACGAACCCCTTTCTGTTGATCAGTTCTGGCCGTTTTTTTTCGATTGCTTGCTTCAATTTCATCAGTTGTTGACAGTAAAATGTAGAATCAGCATAACCTTTCGAGGCATCAACCTTGGTTTTGCGACCATTTGTTAAGCTTCTAAACGGCCCCACATTATTGTCGTATTTGATCCACTTTTCATCTCCTGTTACCATTCGCTTCAGAAATGGTTCGATTTGATTTTGTTTCAGCAAAGAATCGCAGTCCATTAAAGTTTTCACAGACAATTCATGTGGCACCCAAACATCGAGCTTCTTTTTGTAGCCAGCATTTTTTAAATGGTTCAAAACCGTTTGATGATGAATGTTAAGTTCCTTAGTGATATAATCGCTGCTTATGTGATGGTCCTGGTCAATATTTTCCATAACCTCATCGACTTTTTCAACCATAGGTCGACCAGAGCGGGGTGCATCTTTCACATCGAAATTGCGATTTCTGTGCTACACGAACTGATACAGCATCGCCTCCGTAAACTTCACAATATTAATTAATTGGCATTCTTTCCTTTTTTACACAAAAATTTCAAAATATATACAATTTCTTGACTATTTTAACACATTTTTGAACAGCTGTAAGTTTTTGTCAACTTCCCCGAACTTAATTTTAAATGAAGCTTAAAATCTCACCCTTCAAACTCGATATGGTATGACAATACGACTGCAACGACATCTAAATACTTTTTCGACTAACCAATATACATACATATGTATATACTTTATAGGGCATCCGTTGTTTCCTTCTGGGTGTTACAAACCTCGTGGCAAACTTAATATATTCTGTTCAGTATATAAAAAGTAAGAAATCTGTAATAAAACTTTCTAATTTTACATATTAGCACTCGTATCCTTGTTACAGGGATTTCTATGATAAAAATACTCGGAAAACATTTCTAGTATGTATTTCAATTACTTAATTCAAGGGTTGGTCGGAAATAATTTTTAAATAGCGGGGAATGATCTAGGACCGTTAATATTTAACCTAAGGAGAAACACTGCTTTTCCTTTTAATGCCTTTCTATTACACAATTTTTGTGCAACATACCTAATAAATATATACATACATATGGACAAATATTTATATTGCATATTGAGAATATTTATGCCATTAATCGCCTTGTTTGCTATATAATAATGCATAAACATTAAAAAATTATATAAAAACACTAAAATGGTATATTCCTTAAATTTAAACAGTTGTATATATATGTATGTATGTATGTACTAAAATTGTCTTTTGTGTACGTACGTATGTACATACATACATAAGTAGGCAGGCTTTAATTTTTTTTGTTTATATCATTAGAAAATCAAATCGTAAAATAAGATAAAGGTAAACAGTTTTAGATACTCGCCATTGACTGATACTTTTACAACAGTATATAGATATATGTATATGTGTGTATATTATATTATAATATGTATGCAATGCAAAATCGAAAATACAACTATTATGCGCTAACCTATAGCAGCAAATTCTTCGTATAATATAAAACACGATTTATCTTCTAACTTGCTAACTTCTTAAATATAAACAAGGTAATGTTCATTCGCAATTTCAGCGCCAAATGGTGTTTGAGAGATAAATAAACACTTGAAATGCCAACGAAGTGCATTGAACGGGAAATAATTTACCTTGTCGATGGATATGTATGTACATATCTACAGATATAATTAATATACAGTGATTTGATTAATTTTGCAACTAAATTTACAGCTATCAGCATACCCTGCAGTGAAACATTCTGCTAGCTAGAAGAACTAACAGTCCACAATTGTAATTTTTCAGCCCAAAAATCTTTTTATGAAAAATTGGTGCAGGAAGAGAGCAAGTTTATTTGACTTAAAGTAATATAATGGAAGGACATAAGATCTTTCAATTTTGGAAAAATGGTCCGATAATAATAAGAGCCCTTTGAGTGTCATATCTTTCCAAACCATATGTCGCGATCTAACCAAAGGATTCTTTCTTCTTCATGATTTTACACCGGTCTTCGAGATTAAAACTATTTGGAAAAAAAAATCGCAAACACAGTTTCGAGTAAAACGCATTTAAAGTTTTAAGCTGACTATAGGATAGAGCTGAATACGAGCGCTCAACTTTTCAATGCTATATCTCCAGAACTATTGCTCGGATCACATTGAGCATTTCAGGCAATATCTGGCATAACATTACTGAATTAAATAATAAAATAAAAAATCGACTCTTTGAAGCCGTGAAACTGTAATCCCTTTAATTAATATCCTTTTATAATAATTTCTTGATAATTTGATTTTTGAAAATTTTTCAGACGCATAATCTAAAGAACAAGCACATTTTACACACGTCACTGGTTTTTTATAATTAGATTGTCAGATATAGCAAAATATCTCTGCGGGGTGGATTGCTAGTGTATTCTATATTTATATGCATGTTACCAGCATTGGTTAATGTAGACAGTAAATAATTTTCTCTTAAGAAGTGTGCTCTTAAAGGGGGTAGGCTTAAAACTTGTAGGCCCCTACTTTTGTAAACTCATGAAATAAAAAAAAGCAAAGGTTAGGCTAATCTGGTGGACCAATAAACCACACATAGGCCAATTGTGGCCAGAAAAAAAAGGAAAGCCTCCAATGAAATTTGCGAATTTGTCGTCGTCTCCGTAATGTTGTATCTGTTCGTGTAGCAAAACAATGGTTCGCTCGCCCAATATGTTATATATGTATTCCTAAGTACAAACATAAGCATATTTAATTATGAAATCAGCTTTAAATTTCAGTTATAACTCAAAACAGATCTTTCACAAGTACAAATGAATCATTAAAATCGAAAGTAATTGCAAATTTTATTATTGAAAAGGTATTTACTGTATAAGAAAGCAAACTGTGTACTACGTGTCTATTTGCTCTCACACGCAACGTAATCTTTGGCTTAAACGATTTCCGAAAGTTTTTAAAAACTCAAATACCCAAAACCAAACGCAAAGGCAATAAATAAATCGTTCTAATATTTTTTTTCATATGCCATTAAATTATGCAAATCCCCTGCCAAAAGCAGACAGAATAAACTCAATCATACAGGTTCTCATTATTGAAAATACAATCAGTTGAAAATTTGTTTCTAATTTTCGTGCAGCGACGGCGGAAGCTCATGAGGTCTTCTCAAGTGCCGAAATATGAATAATATAGGCATGTTTGTATATATGTATATGTACATAAGTGATTGGTATGCAAAAACAAATTAATATATAAACAATCATACGTCATGACTGCTATATATTTACACGCGTGCAATTGGAGATAAATACATACATATATTGGCAATGCAATGCAATTTAAGAATGCAATCAAACTTTACAGTTACACTTTTCATGTGCAAATATTTATGAATCCATTTACCATTTCGAAGCCAATTATAAGAATTTATAAGCTAAATAAAATGGCTAATCAAAACGAAAGGCAAAAATTCCATTAAATCTCACTGCTTCATTGGGAAGCAATCGAAAGTTTTTATTAATTGCTTGTACGATATTTAGAAAATGAATTAAGCATATTGATATGATATGTAGTTTCAATACTAATATCGAAACTCTTAGTAAAAATTCCATCAACCAACTAAAATGTGTAACATCTACCAATAAAACGGTGGTACTTGAATTGATGCAAAGTTCATACAGATTAAACAAAACGATAGTACTTAAATATGCTTCAGATTTAATCAAATAAAAACAAATTAGTTTTACCCTATATGTTTTTGCACATTATCTGAAACTGATAATTTATGCCTAATCATAGTTATTACAAATGATATGCCTACATACAAGGTGCGTTCCAAAGTAAATAGGACTTAAAAGTCCAGAACAAATGTTTTTTTCGGCATAATCAATTTATTTTATTCAAAATAGTCTCCTTCCGCTTCAATACAGCTTTTCACACGGTCCAAAAGCATGTCAAACGAGTGTTTTAGCTCGTTGGCCGGTATGGCCCCCAGTATGCCGGTGCAAGCCTTTTGAATTGGCTCTATGCCTGCAAAACGCTTTCCTCTCATGGGCAAATGTATTTTTCCAAGAAGGAAGAAGTGACACCGTGCCATATCAGGTGAATAATGGTTAAAGGTTAAATTGTGATCTTCGGTCAAATAATCGGTCACAATGATGTCCTTCGAATGTTGGATTCGGAGAAATTTTTCATCGTCAGTTAATTTGCGCGGAATAAACCGTGCACACACCTTTCGGAGGCCCAAATGTTCGGTCAAAATGCGACAAATCGATGTTTTGGAGATGTTCAATTCCATTTCCATGAATTTCAATGCTGATTTCGGATTCAAAGGAATTTCCGGTGATCACGGATTTTGATTGCCCCACATGTTGATCGTCATTTATGTCCTCACGACCAATTTGAAAACGTTGAAAACACTCGAGCACTCTACTACGGGATAGACAGTCATCGCCATAAGCTTGTTTCATCAATTGAAACGTTTCGGTAAAAATTTTACCAATTTTAAAATAAAATTTAATGTTGACTCTTTGTTCGAGGCCCATTTTCGAACCGATAACACAAAACTACTGACACTTACACTTAAAACGCAATAACTTCACTTCCAACCAATGGAATGTCTTGGAATTCTCGCTGGACAATCGATAAAAATAGCAGATTCTAACGCACCAGTAGACATATAGATGGCGGGGGCACTAGATTCAAAAAGTCCTGTTTTCTTTGAAACACACCACACATGAATTTATGTACAAAAATTCTACTAGATATAGTAGGTACTGAGAAATTAATTACTTTTTATGAAATTTTTAACACTGTTCAGTTATAGTTATAGTAGGGTTTTGGTTATGTATTTGAAAAGTTGCGGAAATATTGGTACTAGATGAAGGAAAGTGATCTTCCCGGAGTTGATGTCTTCCTCCTCCTCACACAATGCACAAAAATATGCGACAATGATTAAACATTTTTTAGTATCCGCAATGGGATAGCAGTATAAATATAATACGAATCGCCTAATCTTCGAGGATGACTTAGCGCTATGCCATCGTGCAAAATGGCTAACTTTAGATTAGAAACAAATCTTATATAAAAAAAAATAGGACAGAGAATGACGTTAAGAATGTTCTATCCAAATTGGAACTGGATAACTTCAAACTCTTCCTTTGAGAGTGGAAACCGTTTTGAAAAACCCCATTCTGAGAAAAGCGCGTTTAAAGATTGCCTCACTCTGTTCTCTATGTACAATAAACGCTGTAGCGACCGTAATAATTTGAATTTCGATTTCAAAATTTCAGAGAATATTTATTATAGTGTTTACTATCCACACTGAGACGATTACTTAACGTATCTGATATAAAAATAGATCCTCTTCTTAATACCTTCTTAATCAATTTCCGAAAATCTGTATTTTACAACCTATGCATCTGAAAACTATTCATAAACGCAAAAATTCTAAAGAAGCCTATTATGTACATTCACCACTTATTTTTGAATTACAAATTTCTAGAAATTTGACATGGCAGCAATGTATACGCATTTTTTATCTCATAAACTATTAGAGATATTTCAAATTTGTAATTTCCCGTCACCTTCATAACGAAGATACTGATTTGCATTTGTTCGTGCGATTGTATCGAATATAAGGAATCCTATTGCTTGCCAAAGTGGTAAGTTCCGTTAGTATCAAAAAAATAGCGATTGTGTCCAATAATGAAAATTGAACTTACACGCAATATATTTTATAGTAAAAATTTGTAAAATGCACACTATTATTTGAAAATTGGTCACTGTTATTATTATAAAAACCTTGGAATAGTTTAGGTCGGCGAGTTGAATCAAATACTAAGTTTCGGTAAAAATTTTATGTATCTAACGAAACAAGAAAAAATGTTAACTTCGGCTTCACCAAAGCTGTAATACCCCCACAGGTCAAATGGAAAAGTTGTCCATATAAACAACTGGATTTTGTTCGATAATTTTGTATGACAGCTACATGCTATAGTTGTCCGATCTGAACAATTTTCTCGGATATTGTAGCGCTACCTTGGACAATAATCTATGACAAATTTCGTGAAAATATCTTGTGAAATAAAAAGTGCTCACTACATGGGCTTGAGTTTGATCCGCCAAAAAAGCAGCTTCTTAGGCAGTAAAGGTGTGCAAAATTTCAGATCGAAATTGAGTGACTAGTACGCATATAAGTGCACATATATGGGGAAATGCAAGCCAAATATACGCTATTCACTGCGTAACTTTCGAACTACCGAAGGAATTAAGCAATTGAATAAGATTCTCCAGACAACTGAATATTTTATAAGCAAATCGATCAGAAGTCAACAAAAACTATGATAATTTTTTAGGGGTTACATGGATTTACGAGTTTTCTCTAGAATATTGTTTTAAAGTTGATCCGAGTAATATTTTCGGAGATACAGCCTTAAAAATTTGTGCGCTCGAAGCTAGCTAAGCTAAGTGCGCCGTCTTTAAACGCGTTTTTCTCGAAACTGTATTTTTGGAGTCGGTTGGAAAGATTTATCGAGAACTACTCAACCGATCTTAATAAAATTTTACACAAAGACAATTTGTATTGAAAATTTTCAAAAAAAAAAAAAAGGAAAATTTTATTTTTTTTTGAAAAAATGTCTAGCAAAATTAGAATTTTCAGTTTATTTTTCCTTCGTCCAAGTTCTGAGTTAAGATTTTAACTAACATATATTTTTTCACTGTAGATGATCCTGTAAGGCCGCGGGCGCATCTACTTTCCAAAGGAGTCTCCGGAAATGGCGTCGCAATGGCCGAGTTTACAATTTTTTTCCCAAAAATTTCAAATTTTTTTTTGTTAACAATTCATGTTTGTAACAATAAAACGTTCTAATATTATAAAAATATAACATTTTTTGTATGAGAAATCAATTTTTGAAAAAGACCTGAGGAAAACTCATGTAACCCCATGAAAGTAAACGCCATTTGCAAAGTCGTGAAAGACATTAGCACATAGCCCGGATAATAAGTATTATAATAAAATAGTACTTACATATCTCAACGTTCCGCATTACATATTTTTGAGTGAATTTTGATTTCTCGAAACATTTTTTACTTATTCCAAATGAGTTTCTAATGTGCATGCAATTTTTTAAATTTGTTGAAGATTTCAATTTATTTACTTGATTGATGATTATGTCTGTGTTAAGGAAAAATGGAAATGGGTTTTAAACTGATATTTTAAATGACTTACGCACATAGATGTATGTATGGTAAAATATATTTTTGTAATTATTTTATTATAAAATACATATATAAATATTATATAAGTATGTACAAATGTTTGTAAGTAAATATGTATGCATATTTATTTTTTATAACCACAAATGATACATACTATATGTACATACATACATACATATGTACATAGGCACCTGTCGGCCTCCTTTTTTTTTTTGTCTACAAATGCGTCTCGTTTCTTTGTATCACCTAAAACTAATCGAATTAGATATAGGGTTATATGTACATATATATATTTATGATCAGGTTGAAGAGATGTGTTCAAATCCAGATGAATGTCTGTTCCGTGGCACAATTTTCCACATATAATTATTGAACTAAGGGCATACCATGGAAAACTAAGCCTTTAAATTTTGATTTTAACATTCATTCGTATTATAGTAATTAGGAGCCACATTCTTTTTAATTTATACTAAATTATCAATGTTCAATGAAGTGTGAATAATTGTCTTCCAACCATAGCAGAGAATGACGAAATGGGCTGTGTGGAGATACTCGCGACCGCGATTTCTGTCGTAGTAATGATACTCACATTTCCGATCTCCATATTTGTTTGCTTCAAAGTAGTTTCCGAGTATGAACGCGCCGTCATCTTTCGCATGGGACGACTGCGCAGTGGCGGCGCTCGTGGTCCTGGCGTTTTTTTCGTATTGCCATGCGTAGATGATTATTGTAAAGTAGATCTTCGCACCGTTTCGTTTGATGTGCCACCGCAGGAGGTGCTCTCGAAGGATTCGGTAACAGTGACGGTTGATGCAGTTGTTTACTATCGGATTAGCGATCCTCTTAAGGCCGTCATACAGGTGTCTAATTATAGTCATTCAACGCGTTTGTTGGCCGCCACAACGTTACGTAATGTTTTGGGCACACGCAACTTATCCGAGTTATTAACGGAGCGTGAAACTATTTCGCATACAATGCAAGTATCGTTGGATGAAGCTACCGATCCGTGGGGTGTGAAAGTGGAACGTGTGGAGATGTGAGTTTTGATTATTAAGGTTTTGATTAGTGAACTTATAGCATATTCCTTTCACTTTTAGCAAGGACGTTTCACTACCGACAGCATTACAACGGGCCATGGCGGCTGAAGCAGAAGCGGCACGTGAGGCTCGCGCAAAAGTTATCGCGGCTGAAGGAGAAATGAAATCATCAAGGGCTTTAAAGGAAGCATCTGAAATAATTTCTGCGAGCCCATCAGCTTTACAGGTGAGTACAGAATTTACTACATAACAATTATGGTTTTTGGACTTTAAAATGCAAGTTTATGAAGCCAATTGTATGTAGTTGTTCTTACATTGACAGCAACGCGACGTTTTTCAAAAGGACCGAAGGCACATTGCGTATTTTCACGAGGCCAACAAAGATTTCGTGCAAATGGCTATAATCTTTAGATTGAGTTCGTACTCCTTTGTTCACTTGATAATATTCCATAGGTTAGGCGTGTTGAGTCTTTGACAAGACAAAAATCCGCGAATTTGATTTCTTAGCTGCGTTCATCAGCGAATGATCTATCGCCCGCACAAAAATTATTCAACCCATCAAGAAATTAGGTGCTTGTTGTTATTGTTGTATGGTAGCTAGTACACAATCCGTTTGAGGGAAAGTGCAATAAATCGAAATAACTTAGCAATGGGTCCAGGATCTGAGCATGGGTGTTAAGTGAGTGGGTTTAGTGTTATGCGGAGACTCTTTGCATATATTTACATAGTTTATCAGAGTGAAGCAGCAGAAAATGCTTTAAGAGGAATGCATTATGTTAGTTAACCGGAAGCAAGCGGGGTTCAATATGATGGCATTGATATTCATACCTTCATATGAATATGTAGGTATTCCACTTTCCCCAACCAAATCCACAGCGACACAGTTTTACGAACTGGACGAAGGAGTATAGACTTGAACTTAATATTGCAGTCGATTTCTTCCACATTCCGACCGTCAATAATCGTAAGATTTTATGTTTAACTTTTGATAGTTTATGCTCTTTCACTCCCCATACGACCACGATTATCGCCAAGGTACAGACCCGCAACAAAATCCTCAAGTCGCTAGACGGCAGCACATGGGGTAAAAACAAAGAAACGTTATTGACAACATACAAGGCAATCGGCCGGCCGATCCTCAATCCAATATGGTCCTGGATGCAGTGGTACGCAGATGAAGAAACTCCAGATCTGTCAGAATACTGCACTCCGGACCCATCGAACACCTACATAATGAGACGCTTATGCTCCCAGTTAAGGAGCATAATGAACTCCTCTCCAAACAGTTTCTGCTGGGATGTTTTCGTAGAAATCACCTTTGCAGCCACCTGATTGGAGCGGAACCACCTCCTAAGAGCATCAAGATGTCTTTCCTTGACTACGTCGACGACATCGTACAGTACGCCGACCGAACTTCGGACGCAACTGACTTCAGGCAGGTATTGACTGCGATTCACAGAGGAGCCATCAACACCTTCATTGACTCCCTTCCCGTGAATGGCGTTCATGGAGTCAAAACACACCCCATCGTAGACGAAGAGCTCGAGTTGTCTCGAGAAACTAACACCCTTTTCCTTTTGGTCCAACCCCCTCGAAACAGCACGTTTCCTAGGCACAGATGACCCTTACCATCCTAACGGGAATGAGAAACCGTTAAAACAACAACATGAAGATTTTCATGGGGTAGTTCCTCTGATAGTCCAGAGTACTGTATTCTAACATGTCTGCACGTACATATACTGAGGATGCAGATTTTTTGACCGCTCTCCGATTGTCTTGTAAGTCAGCAAGTTTTAGGTGTCGAAAAAATTGTGGTGGTTTAATGATTTCCTATGGATTGCCAGAATTTACTTATTCTAAAACAGAAATTCTTCGTCTGGCAAAAGCCATTTTTTGGAATAACGTTGAGGTCATTCTGACTAATTTCAAGACAAATGTCATCTTGTCGTTTGACTTGAGCGTCATTGCTTCGTATTCGAAACAATGTTTAAGCAATCAATCAAATATATTTTTTTAGACCAGGGAAGTTAATTTTTAAAAACTAAAAAAATTATGGTATGATTAAACCCATCGGAAGCGGAAGATAAAAACCTTAGGAAAAAAATAATAAAGGAGCCATCTGAAGTCAGGAGTAGGGCGTGATTGAATTAAGGTTTAAAAATGGTTTTCTCTATTTCTGGCAAAACTAGGAGGCCTACAGAAAAGAGATCTGTAGCTTTTATGTGTGACCTTTTTCACATAATCTCAAAATTGACGTGAAAAAATTCACATAACCCAACTTTTGACTCTTTTTTATCATCTATTAAATATATATACAGTACTATGGTGAATATGTTCATAAACGCGCAAAAATTCAACCACGCCTCCCCCCCTTTCTTTTCACGACCTCAGATCACCACTAACGTATTTTTCACTTAAGGCAAGATAAGAACGCCTTTTGTTTCCCATGAGTTTCAACCTACCATGAATTTCTTTCTTTTTTATCATTTCAAAAAGCTTTTGCAGTAGTCTATTTGTATCAATAGATTATAACTAATTTAATTAATTATTTCAGCTTCGTTATCTACAAACGCTAAGCAGCATATCAGCCGAAAAGAATTCAACCATAATATTCCCCTTACCCATGGAATTGTTAACGCCGTTTCTTGGGCACTGCACCACGAGTCATCTGTGTCGGCAACACGCCGCTCAAGCAATGAATCATCAGTGACGTTTACTGTTAGAAGAGTATCTCAATGCTCTAAGTTTATATGAAATCGATTACAAACGCTAACCAATTCACAATTAGATCCACTTTTTTCGAAGCAAAGTCATTTTGCTAAACAAAAAAAAAACATATATATAAAACTAATAAACAATAATCAAATAAATAATTAATAAATGAATAAAAACAAAACTACAAAATTATTTGCATTATGACTTGTACATAATGTGCTTATGTACATAGGAAAACTGTACATGATGAATGAATAAATAGTAAAAAACAGCTCTTTATTTTAAATATCTTATCTGTATTTTATTATACTTTTAAAATTAGCAAGACTTAATAAATAATGCTTTCCATAAGTAATTATTCACAAACGTACATAGAATGCGGTAATTCAATAAAAAAAAATTAAGAATTTACCTTAATGTGGTGCTTTTTGGAACTACTAGTCTGTTGGTGAGACAGATTGTGTAATAGGTATTTCATGTGGCCCAATGATGTTTTTGTTTTGCTCAGGAATGCCCACTTATTTTTCACTTTTGCTGCGAAAAAATCTTCCAAATTCTAGAACGTTGGAGTTCAACAATTTTTCAAAATTAATCTATACTTTTTTTGTTGTTTTCTGCATACTGTACAGTAAGTGTATAAGTTACTCTCAAAACTAAAACTTATGCTAATGATAAGTTGTCTCGTTCTACATAATGATGTATATAGATTTTAGGTAAAGAAAATAGTTTTTTTTTCTGGGAATTCAATTTGAGAAAATTTTGTGATTTTTTGTTATATCTAATGGCGATCACGAGAGTCCGATCGGCTACGTCTGTCTCTTGAAAAACTGCGGGAACGACTGCGTGTACGACGTGGTGAGCGTGATCTGTAAGAAATTGTCATATAAAAAAGAGAAAAAGGAAAATTTAATATGCTGTTGTATAAAAAGATTTTTAAGCACTGCACACAATTAAAAAACCCATGTTTGAAGATTTTAATACCATTTGTAAACATTCGATGGAATTTTGTAGTAGAGTTGATTGTTGTAGAGAAGATTTCGATACAAATAATTTTGCAGTCAAGGCATGAGAGACGCTACTTTTCAAATAATAAAAAAAAAAAACTCATTCATTAAAGTAGTTAATTTAAAACCTTTGCTTTCACAAGTCTAACTATTGGGAATATTTTGTTGATTTTTGCGCTGTACTTTATCTTGATTCAGTTAACAGTAATTTTACCAAATTGTTGCCTGATAATGTCGATATAAATATTTATTTCAAATTGTTTTTGTATTGCTGCGTTGCTGAAGCCGAATTCGATGAGTTGGGTTACGTTGCTGACTATTTACAATTCCTTGGGTACAAAAAAACAAAAAAAAAAAAGTACAAGCTGAATGCACGAGTAACTGCAGCTCAGTAGCTCTTTCATTTGATTGGACTTAGTTGTTGAGGTGGTGTTGTAGTAGTAGTACGGTGATGGTTGGTTTTTGGTGATAATGGAAGAGTTTCTTTTGTTGATAATCAACTGATTTGTGATGACTATTTTAAATGAATAAAAGATATAATAAAATATTGCAAAATAAACTATTGAGCAGATAACAAAGTATACAAGCCCGATATTCATCTGTGACAATGATAGAAGCGTTTGTTGCGCATATCGGACATGATAGGGTTGGTGAAGTAGACAAAAAGCCTTAATTTGGGTCGCTGGTTGACTATGTATGCGCATCGGTGGAGTAGTAGTGATGACATTAGCTTGCTGCCGTTGACCGTGATGCAGTATGAGAGTTTTGTTATATTTAATTGAAGGCCTTGGAGATCGGTTGCAAAGCCGGAACGTTGAATAGCTTGATGTATAGCGGTGACCCTGTTCAAAATACCAATCAAGCTCTCAAACGCTCGAAGAAGGACCAGCCAAATTGGTTGTAATAAATTCGAAATAGGTTCCTATCAAACGGATGTCATGGAGTTGTAGCTGAGCAGTGCACATATTTTTACCCATATTAAGTAGAAAAAGATGTTGCAGTTGTAAATGGTGTTCATTGAGCCGATCATTGCTAAGTGTTCACCTGCTCGGATGCAATGGAATTTACAATTAGTGGATAGTTCTTTGTCAAAATGTAAATTTGTATAACCTTGAAAGTAATATTTAAACACAACTTGAAATATCCTCAATATTAGCATATTAGTAACAAAATGAACTAGGTAGTATCTAAAAAGAACTTATTCTTACTTGAAGTTACCGCACACGTTTTGTCATTCGTTCTTGATGCACTTATACGTTGTTTCGCACATTTGCATGTCAAAAACGATGTTCAGGGTGACAACCTGCCCTTCCCCTTTTGACAATTGAACGTTTGTTTTCATTTTGACGAGTTGAGTGGATTAAATTCATTGTAAATGTTGAAATATTGCTCGAACACATGTTGTACATATATATTTGCAGTTGAAACCACTGCAGAGGCAAGAGTGAAGTTGCAGAACTGATGGAGTAATTGGTGGATTACACAAAAGCGCCATTCAATGTCGATTATCTGAAGAACACAACGCAGCTAACACTTTTACCTCGCACAATAAAAATACAAAAAATAGAAAGTATCCGAATTGTGATCATAATTTTTCTTCAGAACCCGTGTACCCGGATCAATCAGTTGTCTTAAAACTTGAATTTTAGGTTAATTTCTATTAAAAATTATACATTATACCGACAGTACCACATAAAATTGCAATGCAACAGTCAGTCTATGTGGTGTATGATTGGAAAACAACCACTGCTCTTTAATGAAATTTGTTGTCGTTAAAGAAGTTTCCGATAGCTCTGTTATAGATGTATTGGTTGTAAAGTCGTTATTGGTTAAGAGCAGTCTTGTTGAAGCGTTCGAATATAATGCTTTTTGTTACAAAAACAAAAATCATGTAGTTACATCGAATGAAATAACGAAGTTACGATGAAGTCACCTATTTTGTGTGCTACACCCCATACACAGGCCGATGGGTGAACATGCATACATTACCCGACCAAGCACACTTTTTTTTTTTTGTATCACATAAGTGTGCATTTTTTGTCAAAGTCGTTGTGATTTTTTTTTTTTTTTTTTTTTTTGTTGGTGAAGGTATTTGTTGTGCTGAAGATTGTAGTGTTGTGGACACTTTTCACAGTCAGTTGCTTATACAAAGGAGAAGGAAGTGGTAGTAGTATATCAAGTTGTTAAGGTGGTTGTGGTGGTAGTAGTGGTGGTATTAATGATGATGGCTGTAGTAAATGCTTAGGAATTTGCCGTTGATGCTGATCCTGCGCCTGCTGCCCAAGCACACTTTTACTAGTTGCACTAATTCTCGTAGTAGCAATAGTTGTAGTGACTGTAGAAGCAGTTGCAGCTGAGATAGTAGTAGTAGCGGTAGCAGTTATTTTACTAGTAGTTGCTGTTCTAATGATTGTTGATCTTTTACTGCACTTAACATCAGGACAACTGTTACAGTTTTCTATTGCGACAACAACAATTGTTAGATAGGTATTGATGACAATGACGAAAACGAGATCAATTTTTATGTGCAAGACTGTTGTATCGTTGGTGTTGGTGGTGTTCAGGGTGTTCGTGTTGATAACAAAAACTATGATCATTAATTTATTGATGAAAATACTGTGTTGTGGCTTTTCTTGTAGTTGTTTTTGGTGATGTTGAAAATGATGTTTGCTATAACTAAAATTGTTGTTGTCGAAATTTTGTAGATATTCTTTCTTAAAAAATTGTTGGTTGACATTTTTTTCACTATTATCAAAAATGTTGTCGTTGAACGATATTAAGTTGAGCTTGTTGCTTGTCGTGGTGAAGTTTGTGGAGAAGGAGCAGTAGTTGTGATACGTGAAGATGTTGTTTTTGTAGTTTTTGTTGAAGGAAGAGGAGGTAGAAGTTCTAGAAGTAGTAGTAGCAGTAGACTTTATCCTGCAAAATGATTATCGTAAACTACATTTAAAAAATCTTTCAATACCTTTCTCAAAATCTAAATAGAAACACGAAATAATCAAGAAATAGCCATAATAGTACTTATCTACTACTATAAACGTTTGCATCGTTTATGGCTTTATGTATGTATTAGCAACAAAAATTAAAAATATGTTGCACTACTCGTTCCTATAGATTTCCATGTTAAAAATATTTTACACTTTTAGTTCTCTAATATAATTATATATGCATAACATACTAATTAAAGCATTGGAACATCTGTGTAATAAAAGAACAATGCCAACACATGGTAATTTTCGCAACAACTCATCCTTCGCAAAATATTTAGGTAATAAAATTTCACTGTATAATATAATTCTTACAATTTGCCAAGAATGCTAAAATTAATAAAGCGTTCATGAGGCTATATAAAACTGCGTTGACTTACCTATAGCGACCTCCCCCTCGTCCACCGCTGCTGCTGCCACCTCCACCAGCACTACCGCCTCCTCGTCGTCTGTCATCTCTTCGTGACCGACCCGACGACATTTCTACGCGTATGCGAGTACCACAGCAGCGCCTGCAGGTTTAATAAAAAAAAATTGTATAAAAAAAAATGCAAATATTTTCTACAGGTACTTACGTTCCATCCAATCCTCGAGTTGCATCTTCTGCGTCGCGGCGATCTTCAAATTCTACAAATGCAAAACCAGGTGGATTTCGTGCGACCCATACGTTTCTCAAAGGACCATATTTGCTGAAAGCATTTTCTATTTCATATTTAGAGGCGGATGATCCCAAATTTCCTACATATACTTTGCAAGCTAAGTCCCACTCACGATAACGCGGCATTATTTATGTTTATATATTCTTAATAATATCTGTAATCAATATTAAAACAAAAAAATAAATTATATTTTAAAATATTTTCTACGTGGAAAATGAAGGCGTGGAATCTTCTACATATACAGAAAAAACAAAATGGCGGCCGACATTATGATTTGCATAACCAATCTATATACAATTTAATAGAAAAACCATAGAAAATCCAATATTTACATTCTTATATTTTAATAATATTTACCTTTATATAAATTTGTATATTGTTCTGCAAATAGCTTCAAATTATTTATTTATTCCGTTTAATGTAATTTCCACTGCGCAGAAAAAACCAACACGTTCACCCTTTGCAACCTCAAGAAAAGAATAAATGAAAATTTCGAAGATTGTCTTCGTAGTATCGCTTTTCATATTCGTATACCTTTCAGTACATTTCCTATTTTCATACTTCATTATGAAACAGGGTACTTAGGAAGCAAAACCAATTTAATTATTTCTTTTATAAAACTAATAATAAAATTTGGAGAAAATATTTCAATTAATTCGCAACTACATGGTATCCCAAAATTAACACAAAATTTAAATTTATGCCATTTCAAAATTTCTTCACAGTTCACGAAATTTAAACACTATCCCGACTATATTTTATTTTGAAATTTTCGAAGTGCGCATGCCAGTATTTCATTATTTTTTAAATATTTCTCCATAATGAATAATAAACGTTATTCCATTTGAACTAAACATAAATTGGCAGCTGTCGACTTGATTTTTTTTTTTTTTTTGTAGGCTGTTTATTCCTAGATAAATAGCGTCAAATTTAAATACTGCGTTAATATTGAGACACTCTGTGTTTGATACCAATCCTATGTTAATTTTGGTACACCCTTTATTAGCGTTTTTTCTATCTATGTAATATAAAGAATGTTTTTCTATAGAAAACTTTTAAATACATGTATATTAATTTTTTGTCAGAATCCTTTGAATTTATAATAAATACTATTTAAATGCAGTAGATCTTTATGATATAATAAATAGCATTGAATGACATTTATGTTATATGTAATAAGCTTTTATTTTAATAATTCGGCTTTCGACATGTCAAAACAACTTTAAAAAAATTGAATCAAATGCACATTATTGGTTTTAATCTTCATAAATTTTTTTAGCAAAAAAAGTGATTTCAATGCGCTGAAATATATTTCTTTACTCTAAGGGGCGATCTTCAACACTGGATGTAAAAATCAAATACAACACTGATAATATGCAGCAGACGTGTTCTCTTCCAACATTTGTCTCGTTTTCGTGGTTCGTGTTAAAGTAGTTCGTGTTTCTTCAAGTTTTGTTAATATTTTTTATTTCAAATATTATAAAGGGCAGTGAGAAATCGTAAAAGAAAGTAGGCTTTATAACTCAAGCCGTAACGAATAAATTTGTTCCATTGAGCTTAGGTTCCGGGACAACGACGAACATTAAGTACACAAACAAAAATGAATATCCCCAACGAATACATTTCGAAAACGGAGGATGTGGCGGATCAGGTAAATTGGTACAAAACTTGAACTTCCAAACTTTGGTAAGACAATCAAAGAAACCAATATTAAAGCGAATGAAAACAGAAAAATGCTATGTGAATTTTTTAAAGAAAGTGATCATCATAACGGCTTGATTAGATATTACGGCAATCATCCTGCTATTTTGCACTAGAAAGAGATGAGTACGGCTAAATTGAGTAGCCGCACGGTAGATTACGAAAAAACTGTCAACGTCATCCATTCGTATCAGCAATATTGAGTTGTTGTTTTAACATTATAATATTAGTTTGTCTAATGCTGCTGTTCATACAAAATGTTTTTTTAATATTAATGATGAATTGTAGACTAGTAATGATTGTGGCGTTCCAATAAGTTTGATTTCTGCGCTGTATGCAATTGGGACGTCAAGTGAATTGATATAACATGTGGAAGAGAGCTTAATGAGTTTGAAAAGTAATAATATATAAAGAAATAATTTAAATTATCATTAATTTTGCCAAACAGTGTTATGTATGTGATCGGGCATTTTCTAATATATGTAAATAAACATAAATTTAAATATTAGATTCGAGTGCCACTTGTTGATAACTAGTTAATGGTTTTAAGAAAGCTTAAGTATTATTCGTAATAATTGTTTTATTCTAATTAAAAATAAAGTGTAAAGTACGAACATGTTATAATCATAGATTAAATTTTAACAATTTCCTCTTTGGTGAAATTAATTAATCTGCCCTCAGTCAATATACAGCAATCTATGCGTGCATGTACATACATATGTAACTTGCATTACAAGTGTATCTAACTTTTACTTTCTGCTTCGAACTTCCGTCTCAAACATTACATCAGGCTCAATAGATTTACTCTCTTGACCGGTTTAGTTTTTCTCTTTTTTTTTTTTTACTATTTTTAGCTGTCTTTAACATATTTCGAAAGTTTCGTGTTTAAGTAATGATATGTCGGTCGCATTTAAAATGCCACACATGCACTTTGATTTCATATTTACATAAGATGAGCACATATTATTATAGTTAGTTGTATGTATTGTAGACAAAATAAGAAAAAAATAACGTAACTGAAAAAGTATTATATAGTTACATTATAAAAAGTTTCAATATTACCAATCTACTATCAACTGAAGCATGTATGCGCATATAATTAAAGCCTTTTAACTATTTAAAATACTATTTAAAGTAAGTTTTCAATTATCTTATCAGTTTTTTGTGTCAGGTTCCTTTTAATAATATTTTCAGTGTCATTCTATGTTCTGTTTTGAATTTACCGTAAAAACAACTAAGCAAATGTAAAATATTTAATTTTATATGTGAATGGCTTTGTTTGACAACGTGCCTCCTTTTCGGATCAAACAATATTTGTATATGTGCATACATTGTTTGTCATTCTATACTTTCTTTCTCAAATCAATATTATTTAATTTAAAGGAACAAAATTTCTGTACATACCCGACATTATAATGTAGATATCGTTATCAACGTATAAAAAAAAAAAAAAATTCTGCTAGCAGATATAACCAAAATTTAAATTCTGTTTCATTATGAGTTTCACTTTGTTTATTTATTATGTTACATAAAATATACTATCTATACATATCTAAAAAATTTTGATTGACAGTTCCGGTGTTCGTCACGTAGTCACGTCTTGTCCAAAAAACTACTGATCACATTCATATCTTTACAAGACTTTTGCACGTTACATGAAATTTATTTAAAAAAAGTAATTGCTGAAAGAACTAATGTTTTATTATTTTAGTTGGATAGTTATTATTTTGTTACGACTAGTTGAATCTGAAGCAAAACCCTTTAGCTGAATATAGATCCGCATCATTCCGTTATATAATAACGTCTGCATTTGAAACAGTTTCCTAGCACTAGCAAAATATTCGAAGCTGTTATATTTATACAACAGATATTAAACAAATATTAACTTCTCTCTATTTTTTTTTCATGCAGGTTATTCGTCGCGGTAAAAATATCCTGCCTACAGTCGCCCGTCTGTGTTTAATAGCGACATTTTTTGAAGATGGTTTGCGCATGTATTTTCAATGGAATGAACAACGTGAATATATGGATATAAGTTGGGGATGTGGCAAGTTTTTGGCGACAGTTTTTGTACTTGTGAATTTATTTGGACAACTAGGCGGCTGTGTAATGGTAATCGCTAGATTTAAGGTTGAAATTGCTGTTGGTGTGCTTTTCTTCATTGTAATTCTACAGGTATGTGAAATGTTTCAAGTACCCATTATTTAAGTGATCAATGAGTTTAATTTTTTTTACCGTTCCTTACACTAGACAATCGCTTACTCTATCCTTTGGGACATACAATTCTTGCTGCGCAATCTGGCACTGCTTGGTGCATTACTGCTTGTTTTAGCGGAATCACGTGTGGAAGGACGCAGTCTTTTTGCTGGTGTGCCCTCACTTGGTGAGAATAAACCCAAAAATGTAATGCAGCTCGCTGGTCGTATACTGCTCGCATTTATGTTTATTACATTAATTCGTTTCGAAATGAGCTTCCTTCAGGTATTATAAATATTTAATATTGTATGCAATATAATACAAATATGATCCTTTGAAATATTTTCAGATTTTATTAGACATCGTCGGTTCAATTTTGATGGTTCTGGTAACAATCGGATATAAAACAAAATTATCTGCACTCATCCTCGTAGCATTATTGACTGTACTCAATTTGTATCATAACGCGTGGTGGACCATTCCTTCTTATAAACCACTTAGAGATTTTCTGAAATATGACTTTTTCCAGGTAATATGTTAAATCATTAAAAAATTCTAGATGGATGTTGTTAATATAACTTTCTTATACATGCACTTGTGATTTTATCTATATATAACAAGTAATACATTCATATAATTACACTTGTAATCCTATTTTTACAGACGCTCTCCGTCATCGGCGGTTTACTAATGATTGTGTCACTGGGTCCAGGTGGTGTATCAATGGACGAACATAAAAAGAAATGGTAGACGGCCATGGTAACTTAGAGCATCCCCATGCACAGGAGAGAAAATGTTTATTTTTATTATTTTATATAAATGTATTTCTTTTTGTTTCATAAATTAGACAACTTTTTATAATAACAAGCGATAAACAAAAACCATAAAATGGAAGAAATTATGATAAAAGTAAATTAAAGAAAAAAAAAAGAACACAAAACACAAATAAAACAAACAAAAAACTTAGAGAAATATCAAATCGTGGTTAATTCCACTATGCGTTCAAGACATTTCTTTTTAGCAAAAGACTTTCTATATTCACAATAACGTCATTTACATTTGTAAAGTAAACAATGAATACAATATATGATCGCGTAAAAATGTCAGGTTGTGCTTTTGCTCTCTTAATTCATTTTTATACAACGCATGGTACATACATATACTATATCAAATACCAAGAAATGCCACATGATTGAGCTAATTTTTTAGTACACTCTGTTTCAGTTCTTCCAAACACCTTTTAGATATGTAAATTGGACACAAGGATTTTATTCCCACTTTCCGTTAATTTTTAAGAAATAATGTCTTAAAATAAAACTAATGTTTTAAATGAGAAAAGTATATTGTTTTCAACAAAATTCTTACTGCTATTCTTTGAAAGGGTTTTGTAAACGCAAAGAACTTATAATAAGTAAAAATGTTAAATCAACTGCATTGAAGCTATAATGCCCTTATCAGGTGTATTTCTTGTAGTATAGATCTTTATCTTGAATTTGTTCTCAGTTGATATAGCTGCTATATGTTCTAGTGGTTCGATCTAAGAATTTTCTTCAGAGAACGTCCTTTGTCTTGGTCAATAATATATGCCAAATTTGGTGAAGATGCCTAAACAAACAGCTCAACATTTTAGAGAGTTTTAGATTCAAAAACAGAAAAAAATTCGCCTGTCTATATTAAACGATTTTTAAATTCCACTTAAGGGTTTCTCTCTATTTAAAGAAAAATTAAAGACATTCATATACGTTTTATTTGTTTATAATATTTTATTTCAAATTTTAACTTATGGCGAAAAATACGCTATTTCGTTAAATTCCGCTTTCCGAAAACGTAAAACAAATATTTCTTTCGAAATTTTTCCATTCACTACTTCGATCGTTTTATATTTTTTAATTCAAAGCGGCAGCACCAGAGATGATTTCAATCAACTCACGGGTGATGACAGCCTGTCTGGTACGGTTGAATGTGAGTGTGAGCTTCTCAATCATTTCACCGGCGTTCTTGGACGCATTGTCCATGGCAGTCATACGGGAAGATTGTTCGGAACAAGCACCTTCCTTCATGGTATAGAATATCAATGAAGCTAGCGAGTATTCCAAGTAGCTCTGCACAATTTCGCTATCAAGTGAATCATAGAGTGCCAACTTCTCAGATTTCTCGACGGTTGGTGCGTTGTAAACTGGCAGCGTAGACAACTGATATGAAACGACTGATTTAAATTTGTTGTAGACAATTTGACCTTCAGTGAAATCATAACCGGTCTTTAACACTTCATGAGCAATTTTTGAAGCATCAAGGAAGGTAGGTGGCAGACGACCGACCTCGTTGGCAACCATCAAAATGTTCTTGCCATAGGTACGTGACAAAATGGAACGCGACTTGTCACCAACACAGAATAACTTGGTTTGGGAATCATCTTTAGCAAGTTCGTTACGGATATAACGAGCAACACCGGTATGCACGGCACCACATAGACCACGATCAGATGTCATGGCAATCAACAGCTTCTTTGGCTCAGTTTTATCTTCCGATTGGATTTCGGTTTTCTCAAAGAATTGTTGCGCGCCAACACCATAGGGGCGGGCAGCTTTTAAATCACGTTCAGCACGCGAATATTTGGCAGCTGACACCATCTTCATGGATTGCGTAATTTTCTGAATATTCTTTACGGACTTCAAACGGATTGAGATGGCTTTCAAAGTAGCCATACCGCGCTGCGGCTGCGACTGGAAAGTCGCCTCAATGGCAACTGGCATCAAAATGTTAGCACGCTGCATCATCATCTTGCTAAGTTGAAGTCCCGGACCGTGCAGAAAACTAAAAGTAGTAGAAATTTGATTATTATCACAATTTTTTCCGCAATCTTTGGTTATGCAAAATGAGAATTACCGAATTTTTCACGACACGAAGCAATTGACAGAAAATGGTGTTGTGAATTTCCTATTATGTAAGGTGGGATCAGTGTTGGCCAACTTGCCTTAAAAAGGGAAATTTATAGGCCTTCAAGAATATATGTATGTATATTTTCATAATTAGCAGAAGCTTTTGAATATATGGAATTTTGAAATAGTAAATACCGAAAAATTCATTTCCTACAGATTTTTTTTATGTAAAATATTATTTTTAAGTATTCAACTATAAAAACAGGTATTATTGTACCTAATTTGACTTTGCAATACTTACCACTTGAAGTTGTGATTTGTCTGTTTCTTATATATTTAAAAATTTTTATATCTTTAATTAGATTCTATGGCAGCACTTAAAGAAATTTTAAAATCCCCCTATTTTTTTATTTATAAAACTTTGCAACACTGAAGGGTATTTTTGTTCTATGGGTTGTCATTTTTGACACTTGTCAACAATGTTTAGGAAATTTAAGTTGCTGTCGAACAGTACAGAAATTATAACAACATATATATATTTTATGATATATTCCATATTGTACATAAAAGTTTAAAGTATAAAGTATTTAAATTAGGACGATTAACGCAATAAATATTTGTAATAAATGGCAGACCCACAAGATGAGCTGTGCCCACCACCTACAGAGGATGATGACTTGACTTTGCCTAGAGCAAGTATTAACAAAATTATAAAAGAGCTGGTACCATCAGTCCGTGTTGCGAATGAGAGTCGAGAACTGATACTTAATTGCTGCACAGAATTTATACACTTAATTTCTTCAGAAGCTAACGACGTATGCAACAGACGTAATAAAAAGACAATTAATGCAGAGCATGTATTAGAAGCTCTTGACCGTTTGGGATTCTGTGATTATAAACATGAAGCAGAGGCCGTATTGAATGATTGCAAAGAAGTTGCAGCTAAACGGCGACGTCAAAGTACACGACTAGAAAATCTTGGTATACCTGAAGAGGAACTTCTGCGACAACAACAAGAACTATTCGCTAAAGCTCGCGAAGAGCAAGCACGTGAAGAGCAACAACAATGGATTAGCATGCAAGCGTCTGCTGTTCAACAAAATGCTGAGCTAATGCATCGACAAATGAAGTCTAACAATAGCGGAGGTTTAGACGATGATGACGACGACGATGAAGAATACTAATGGCGTTTAGACAGCAATAGGTTTAAGAGCCCTCAGCTATGAATTATAAGTGGATTTTTTTTTAAGTAAATGATACATACACACATAAAAATTTCAAATAAATGTTTTATTAAATAATAATAAAAAGTTTTACTTATTTCTATAATTAGATATAATTTTTGTAAAAATATTGTGCTAACTTGAACATTCTACATTTTGTGGCTTTTCATCTCCGGAGCTAAGTTTTTCTATTTGTGTTTTTAGTATTGGCGATAATCCATCAAAGGTAGATTCATAGTCGCCAGGCTTATACTTGCCTAACAACTCGGTATGATCTTTCCAAAATGTTGCACGTATCATATCATCGTGCACGGGTACAATTAGCTGTCTATTTAAACCATCATGGTCGCTGATTTTCACACGCTTCCTCAATAGTATAGTACCTTTGCGAAACATGGGGGGAAGCTTGTTATAATTGATGCCAAATTTAGTAAAAAGCAATTCGTTTTTATCCGCAGAGAATGTACCACGAAGCTCAGCTTCAGCTTCTTGATTACTTAGTCCTGATTGTAATACTAAATTCCAAAAGGCGGTATTGTATAAGTTATTTATGTGTACGTCAGCTTGTCGCCAGCTGAGATAGTCGCGTAAATTTTGATCTGATGGATATAATACAACTCGACCATCGAAGCATGGAGGATATTGTAAAGTTTTGTTGTGCATCCAATGATTCCAGTTAAATACGTAGGCAGAAGTGAATAAACTGGTTACGTATGTGAGAAGTTTTGCTGCTCGTCGATTAAAAACGTTAGTTTCCTTTCGGAATATAAATGAATATTCATCACTTTGACCATAAGCTAGTATTACATCGCGGAATTCTTCCATTACCGTTACCGCGGCGATGTTCATCAAATTAAGCGCTGTTTATAGAAGATATTTATAAATGTATACAAATAATTCAATAGTAAAAAAAAACATTTGTATATATATATATGTACATACCATTGGCATCGTTAGGTTTAGCAAAATCGTGTGCTTTGGAAAATTTATGGAATCCCTTGCCATCTAAACGTATCACTATCCACACATTCGGTAAAATGCTATCGTCTTGTTCGTAGTTTTTAACATATTCAAAGCGGCTACAGGCCATACCACCTTCTGTATGTAAAACACGTTGTTGACTTATAATCTCGCCTGATCTCTTTAATAAATGAGGGATTGAATATCGTAAAAGCCGCATAAGATATTTTTGTGTTTAGTTCATTTATTTCAGATGCAAATTTTATAATTTATGTATAAAAAAACTATTTTCAAAATATCTTTCACTTTTGCTTATTTATCTGTAAATAACATATCAGTAGACGTCAGAAAAAACCATATGAGGTGTCATTGAAAAGTCGGTCGTCAGCTGTTGGCACTTATCACCATGTTATTGAATGTCTGTGCGATCCAAAGTTCTTAACGATTGCCTTAATATCATGAGAGGGTTTCACTACTTTGAAAAAAATCGGTTTCAATTGCATAAATTGATAAGGAATATGGAAACTACGGATAGGAAAAATTATCTTAGACAAATTTGAATATAATGGATCAAACTGCATTTATGAGTGAGAGTGAATGCTGCGGTAATGGCTGCATAAATTGTGTGTTAAATGTCGGATATCGGAAAACTTCTTGTAATAACATAGAAGGAAAACAGAATGTAATTTCGGAGTATCGAAAATTTCGACTGTCAAGCAAATATCCACATAATCCTATGTGCAGGGAAGATGATAATGGAAATGGTGTCGAAGTATTTGAACTCCACTTTTGTGTTGCTGATTTGCCAGACGGTATGGAAGACTTCGCTTTGATGATACCAACAGGTTATCATGTAATGATGCGTCAATATTTGGCTACTGGGCTAGTTTGTCTGAGGCCCTATTCTCCTTTTTGGGTGGATACTTTGGCGATGGAATTTAAAATCCTCGTAAATCTCGCTCCTTGCGGTCAAATGTCTCGATATATTAAAACACTGAAGGTTGGTGATTTTGTTGAATTTCGAGGACCTATAGGTGCTTACGAATATTTTAGTAACATGAAAACTGAACGTAATGTTTTCATTATAACACAAGGTGTTGCCATCGCAGCAACAATCCGCATTGTTGAAGATATTCTAAATAATGAAGAAGACTTCAGTCACGTTTTTCAAGTAGCATGTTATAAAGATATAGAACATACTTTCTTTCGAGATGCCTTACGAGACTTTAATAAGTATTGGAACTATAAAAGTCATATATATCTCGCACATCAGAAATGTATGCACCGTAAGTGTAAAACGGCTGAATGCTCTGGAGAATGCACCTGGTTTCAAAAGCAGTTGCGGTATAAAGAAAAGGTTCATTTGCGTCGTTTTACCAATTCTGAATTGAATGATATTAGCAAAGAAATCGTCGGTAATAGTACGGAATCAGTTTTTATAATCGCGGGATCAAACAATTTTCAAGAATCCGTTACTAATGATATCAAAAAATTAACGTTAGAATCCTCAAATACAAAAATTGTTCTACTTTAGAAAAAATGAAACTATTATATAGAAATTACAAATATAAGTCTGATTTTGTATTTAAATATATGAATCGTTCTTAAAAGAAATACATTGATGAAAATAATAATTCCGGCATACAAAATTTGCAAATGTCTTCGTTTTTATGTTTAATTATTTGGACGGTATATAACACCGAACTTTTAAGAAACTTATAAACTGGCTGGCAGGTAAGTAATGCCTAAGGCTATAATAGATTTTACACAAAGTGCTAAGTTCTATTAAATTTTGAGTGGTCGATACAATATAATTCCGATTTGCAAAATTATGCTATTATTTTGTCTTACAAAAACTAAACAGCCACGAAGGAAATAACGATTTATAAAGTGTCGACTGTTGTTGGCACGTCTTCATTAATTGGGTTAGCATCATCACCAGGCGAATAAAGTGCAGAATGCTCTGGCTGACCAGGAATAGCTCTGTCATTTGTATCATCATCATCATCGTGAGTATCTGAATCATCGCTATCATCGTTAGCTGAAATCATAAAAGAAAGATTATATGCCCTTGATTGAATTTGAAGTATATATTACCATCTTCGTCATCAGTTTCTGGTCCAGGTCTGGTTAAAACTTTACCTAGAGGCGGAATATCGCTTGCCGCATTTTTTATAGATTCCTTCCAATTATCATGATCCCGCTCATAACGCAAAACATCATCTTCGCTAGGTGGAGTATTAATTTCAAACCAAATGCGATTAGCAATTTGTGGTCTCAACGATGGAAAGAAAGGTATCATAGACATGACTAATTTCACACAGACTTCTAATTAATAAATAAAGTTGGTGTATGAGAAGATCTGTTCTAACTTATTTTGTGAAAAAACGATTTTTGACTTACTGCTTTTCGTAAACAAAACAAATGTTTGTTGTTTCTTGTAATCAACAGAGCTGCATTTATTAGTAAGACGAAAATGTAAAGTGAAGTTTTAAAAATTAGTGGTACACACCTTTCTGTTATCGAAACGAATGCGTTTTTGGAAGAGATGACTTAATGATTTAAAAGCGTGTTACTTAAAACAGAAGACGTTTTTAATTTTTTCAAAAATCACCATTATCTCTTATATAAAATAAACATTATCCATATAAAGCAGATTGTAAAAAATATACTTTATTTATTTTCCTTAGCAAGGCAACACATAAATGCATTGGCTTCAAAATAATTGACCTGTCAGCTGGCATTTTGACAAATGTCATAAAGCTAAATTTGTGTGTAAAGTGTTTAGAAGACACAATTTACAATTGTTTTAGTTTTGGAATTCTTGTTTATATTGGATATCAACAATGATTGAAATTACTTGCAATGATCGGCTGGGCAAAAAAGTAAGTAACTGTAATTGTTTTAATTAGAAACAAATAAATAAAGAAATCTTTTCTATAATAGGTGAGAGTGAAATGCAATCCGGATGACACAATTGGCGATCTAAAAAAGTTAATTGCAGCGCAGACAGGCACAAAATCTGAAAAGATAGTTTTAAAAAAGTGGTACACCATCTATAAAGATCCTATACGTCTATGCGATTGTGAGTAGTTAAATAATAATTGTTATAAATCATAACTTTAACATATATGTATATCTCTTGCTTTTCTAGATGAAATACACGATGGCATGAATTTGGAACTTTACTATCAATAGTTTAGATATCGCATACTAAAGATTGAATTCTCCGTTTTATAAATAATTTCTTTTTTAAGTCTACTTAATAAAATGTTTGTAAAAAAACAATAATCTTGCAATGTTCTCGTCTTATACTATAGCAGCAAAAAGTAACACTAAATATGAGATAAGAAGAGATTGTAGATTTTAGATTGTAAAAAGAATTTCAATTGTAATACTTTATCAAGCAAAATTAAGAAGTAAGAGTTTTTCTTTTAGAATAGTTCTGGAGAGGTAATCAAACGATTTAAAGCCCAAAAAAAAAAAAATACAATTCCGGTTGCTCCGAAGCTAGAATACCTTTCACAAATAATCATCATTATATACATATATACAAGGAGCTTTCCAAAGTAAACAGGACTTTTTGAATCTAGGGCCCCCAGGAGGCGCCATCTATATGTCGATGGCGCGTTAGAAACTGTTATCCTTATCGATTGTCCAGTGAGAACTTCATGACATTTCATCGATTGGAAGTGAAGTTATTGCGTTTTAACCAGAGAACGTATAATATTATAGTTCTCTGTTTTAACTGTCAGTATGTCTGTGTTATCGGTGCGAAAATGAACATTAAATTTAAATTATGTTTTAAATTTGGTAAAACTTTTATCGAAACATTTCAATTGATAAATTAAGTTAATGGCTATGATTGCCTATCCCGTAGCAGAGTGCAAGAGTGGTTTGAACGTCTTCAAAATGGTCGTGAGGACATAAATGACGATCAACATGTGGGGCAATCAAAATCGGTGATCATCGGAAATTCCATTGAAACTGTGCGTGAATTCATCAAAAATCAGCCGAAATCATCATTGAAATTCAAGGAAATGGAATTGAACATCTCCACAACATCGATTTATCGCATTTTGAATGAACATTTGGGCTTACGAAAGGTGTGTGCACGGTTTGTTTCGCATAAATTGATTGCTAAAACACCCGTTCGACATGCTTTTGGACTGTGCAAAAAGCTGTATTGAAGCAGGGGAAGATTATTTTGAATAAAATAAATTGATATTGCCGAAAAACATTTGTTATGTTTTTTTAAAGTTTCGTTTCCTTGTATGTATATATTATATTACAGAATTTCCAATGCTTCCTTTTTGGATGTTGCAAACTTAGTGGCAAACGTAAAATACGCTATTCAGAATATATGTATAAATAAGTCATGACTTTAATTAAATATCATGTGATAAATATGTATAAACAATCTTTTAGTTCATTTTATGAAGATTCGTTAGGATATTCTTCTCCCTCTTTCTCTCTATATACTAGTATGTCTGTTTATGGTTTATTTTACGTCATATTATGAATTCATTAATTGTCAAATAACCAAAACAAGACTTTCAAGTTGTAAATTTATATCAAATTAAGTACCAAGTGGCCACTTACTTGTTAGTTCCGCGTGTACACTTCTCGGAAGTGAATTAACGAATCGATCAGTGTTGAACATTCGAATAGCACAATACATCCGCGCGGAAGCGACTATCCAATACAGTTTCACTCGTTCGTCAATTTCCGAAATATTCAACGAACCAATTAACGAACAGTTAGTACGCGATCTGAAGTTAGTGCGTGCGGTTGTCAAACAAATTAGGGAATAAATTATATTGTTACGCCGTGATTAAAATATTTATTATTGTGAAAATTATAGTGCTCGCATGTCAAAATTGTCTGTTTTTAGTGTGAAAAGTGTGATAGATAAAGTCTTCCGATTTAAATTTGCATATTTGCAAAGACAATACGCAAGTGATATTGCAAAAATGAGAAGCCTCCTTTCGTTCAAAATGGCCGCCCAGAAGTGCGTTTTATTGTATCTTGCCGAAAAGAGCCAATCTCTTTTAAAAAGGAGTGAAATTAGTGTGAAGTAAATTAATGTGAAATTATAGTTTTGTGTGATATATAAAAAGTGGGTAAAATAAAATCAGTTTACTTAGTTAATGCCAAAAATTAAAATCTTAATATATGTATGTGGAAATAAATATGTGTTGTGTTTGTGTAAGTCTGTGCTGAAACCTACGTTCGATGGCGCACAAATATTTATGATACAAGTCTTTCGTTTTTTAGGCAAAGCAGTGGCTATTTAATGTTGCAGGTAAGTTTTTTGGAATTCTAATTCATATGTTATTTTTACACTTTTTAAATAATTTTGTGAATATTTAAATAATAACTAAATATTTTAATATAAAAATTAATTTGCCGGAAATGAAATAATTGAATATGTATGTTAACAAAATACCCCGTATTTAGGCATATTAACGCTAGATAGCGTAATCAAACTTACAGTACATATTCGAGTTTTATACCATAAAAACTAAAAAGCAGTTAACATTATTTTGAATTAGCGCTGGGTGGCGGTATCATACTAATGGTACATATTCCACTTTCACATTATGAAAGCTAAAAAGCCTTATGTATTTTGGTGAATATCAACCGATCAAATTTGACCCGGATGGGTCCATTTATGCTACGCGGATAAGCCGAATCGATAACCAGTTCTCTTCTTGGTGGGTACAACCCTTTTTTATGTGTCTCCATATGACAATTGGTGTTTTCTTGGCAGCTGCTTGTTTAGAATAAGTTTTCCTGAGGGGTTTTTCACATTAACATTCAAAAAACGCATTATTACTGGTAACGAGACGTAGGTTTATGAATATGACATTGAAACTCTCCTATAATCTAGCGAATAGCTCTCCAAAATGAGTCGATATAAAAAATTTGCCAAAGGCACTGAAGTCCGTGCCAGCCGAAGTTTATAACAAGTGTATGGAAAAATGTATTAAGCTTTGGCATGTTTGTATTGGATTAGGAACCTATTTTGAAGGTGATAGTGAAGATTTGTATTGAAATACTAGACCAGGGTAGATAGTTTTTGAAAGCCAAAAAAAAAAAAGATATAGTAGGCTGAAAACCATTCGAAGTGAAAATAAAATAACAAAAATGAAAGGAAAAATATTTTGGGTGATTTAAGGGTGGGAAGAGAAAGAGTAGAGGCGTGATTTAACCTTTTGGGTATAAAAATGGTTTGTCTTGATTGTCGGCAAAACTATGAGTCTTAAAGAAAAAAGTACTGAACACATTTCGCATATAACCTCAAAATTTATGAGACAATTTTAAATATGCAAGTTTTCGTATTTTTATTTTCAACTTGCAAAAAGTTTTTCTTTCACAAAATTTGGTGTAAGCTTTACTTCTTATGTCCCAAACACACTGCAGTTCTTTTTTTTTTTTTTTAAATTTTAGAAGAAAACTTTATTTCGTCTTAAAGCTTAAATAACTGTTAATTTCTGGTCAAAATATCAATTTTTTTATTCTTGCAACCAGTTGCTACAGAGTACTATACTTTCGTTCACCTAACGGTTGTACGTATCACCTAAAACTAATCGAGATAGATATATGGTTACATATACATATATAAATGATCAGGATGATGAGAAAAGTTGACATCCGGTTGACTGTCTGTATGTCCGTCCGTCCGTGCATGAGTGAAAATTGAGTTATCTCGATGAAACTTGCTATGTGGGCTCCTTAGTAGTTAGTACAAAAATTTGGAGTTTTTAGACGGGCGAAATCGGACCACTGCCACGCCCACAAATCGTCATTAACCGAAAACATATAAAAGTGGCACAACTAAGTATCGAATTAATACATATATAAAGCTGTAAGTTGATACATAGGATCGTGATAGCAAGAGGCACCTGTGGAAATTTTAGTTTAATGTATATATCTCTTAAACCACCTAAGCTACAATAACCAAATTTGCTGGCTACAAATCTTATGAGAACTTTACCGACAGTGTGAAAATGGATGAAATATAACGGTACTGTTAAAAATGACTACAAGCGAGATAAATTCATAACTAAATACGCCACAAACATTAAATTTTACCACCGAGATGGTATGAGAGAGTTTAATGAAAGCTGGTGTGAAAACTGGACGATGGGCGTGGCACCGCCCACTTTTTGGTGAAATCCCAAATCTCGGAACCTGACTAACCGATTTCTATAAAATTTGGTAAGTGACTTTCTTATCATATTTTTATGTTATAAAGTTAAAATGGGCGAAATCGGAAACGTACTTCTCATATAGCAAAGTTTTAAATTCCACTTGATTCTTTTACTATCCAGTACACAAATCAAGAAGCAATAAAAATAACGGAATTAAACTTTGCACAAATAATGTCTTTAGTGTGTGTCACCTTATAACCAAAAATTGTTTAAATCCAATAAAACTGCTCAAGAGGCTATGGAACCGAACTAGACTCCGGTACCTTTAGTTGTGAGCTCTCCTAAGGAAAACCAGAGAGCGTGTTTTACACATAACAGTGTATCTTTGTGCCTAAAATAGAATAATTTGAGCTTGCCCTAGTCCCTATATAACTAATAACAATATTTCCCTGGCCTTGATTCTAATTTATATGTGTTCATGACCTTTGTTTGGTTATTGGATGTATTCGGTTATAAGGACTGTCCGTAATGGGGGATTTCACTATATAAATTATGGTCTATAACCCTAACAAAAACTTAATATTTATGCATTCGCAATCTATTCAATATGTTAAAATATTCTAACAATAATTGAAATATCTCAAAGAAATTCCATATTCCCCAAATATATCTAATATATTTGTTTTCGAACCCATTGAACATTTCTTTAATATGTAGCATGATAATCGTCTTCTAATTTATTGGTTTACGCGATTATAGCCAAGTTTACAACAGCGCGCTAGTCGTTCTTCTTTTTCGCTATTTGGTGCCAATCGAAGATTTCAGGTCCTTTTCTACCTGGTATTTGCAATGGAGTGGAAGTCTTCCTCTTCCTCTGCTCCTTAGGTTGAAAGAGTACACATTATTCGGTTCTATCCGAACTTTCTTTTTGTTTTAATATAATTTATAGGAACTTCACATTTGAAATCTATGGTTAGGGCTATGTTTGCATTAAGCGCTGCGAATGTAAAGGATTTGTTGTTTTCAGATCATTACTTTATTCATTGACTTTTTTTTAGTAACCTCAATGCCGAAACAATTTTTAAGCCGATAATTTTGGGTACAGTATAATTGAACTTAGTATGAGAAATAAAAGTGCGTAGAACAACTTGAAGGCACGATAAGGCAATAACATACATAAGTGGATATATCAATTTTGCGCTTGTAAGTAGGCACAGTGTTAGCCGAGCAGGTGACATTCATCGCTCATCATGGCTAGTTCTAGAAACTGTAAGACCAATAAAGCCATTCATCTGAACAACTGAAAGGAAGAAAATTTGTCTTGACGGCAACTAGCATTACACATAGCAATAACAACAAGAAGACAAATGCGGATACTCTTTAACAAGAGAAATGTAATTTCAAACTTTTTCAAAATGGATTTCGGACGCCATAAACACTTGACGCAGCCAATATCCAGACAAATACACATTTGTGTGTGTGTTTATCGATGTAAAATAGAGTTCACAAGGATTTTTCATCAGCTTGTGTGAATTTCCGGCAGAAGTTGTCATATGCAGGCATTGTAAACGTGCTTCGGTTTACGTGGTGGGTGTGGTAGCGCGCCTGCGGCACACTGTGAGCCTTGTGAATGCCAAGGTGAATTCATATGCATATATGTATGTATGTATGTCAAAGAAGTTAAGGTGTGTTGCAACCAACTTCATGCACAGAGCGAAACTAACAGTTCTATAAAAGCGTAAAGGAGCGTACATATTTTTCACAGAAAATGCTGTTATTAACAGATTAAGAGAGCATGTTTGTTACAGCGCGTGGGGAACGTCTGCAACATTTAAAAGTTCTCTGTTTAGCTTGGTTACAGTGCGACAAAGCGACAAAGTGGGTCTTAGAGAGAACAAATTGGTCGAAATTTTCGGTGAGGATTGCAAAATCACAACTTTTACAGTAACTGTCCGGCTGCTTTTAATTTTCAGTTGTGGTGACTATTTTCTCATATCCAACATCGGAATAATTGTTACCATTCAATTGAGATGCTTTTTGATTATGGTTAGAGCCAACAGTGTTAGAAGCATTTACAATAAGCATGTAAAGTTAGCATCAAATTTATTGTAATCTTAGAGTACACCATGTCGTATGAGCAATACTGGCTTTATTTGATGTATAATTTTAACTCAGTACAACTTTTAAATGCATGTTTTTATGAAAAAAAATATTCTGATCTTATCTCTAAAGCGGAAAATTTGTTGAAGTATTTTTTTCAAGTTGTAGATTTACTTGTCTAATGTGTAATTACGAGGAAAAAAATATGAATTAGGCACTATTTAAACTGAAAATAGAAAGCGTGTTTGCGTTAAATAATAATATAATATATATCTATCCACTGAAACTTCTGTGATCGTCAACAAAAAATCCAATTGCTGACATATAATGACACAGAAGTATTTTTTCAAACGAAGATTATAATCTTCAAATTTTTTTAAGCGAAGTCTTTTTTGGGTTAAGTCTGCTAATATTTTAATGACCTACAACTTTTGTTGAGAAGCCTAAAAGTTTTGAAATAAGCATTAGTTCTAGTTTATCAGATGCTCTAACATGATGTTAAATGTTTTTCATTCAAAAAGTGAAACTGAATCCCTAAAACCAATAGGGGAAATCTACTGTTAGATATAATATTAAGCGCAAAACTCTTGTTGAGCTTTAAACTCTCTTTATATATTCTCGCCCACCGAACTTCTGCACGTTCTATATAAAACCATAATTATTATATACATAAGTGCATATAAACGAAAGCTTCATTTCTACTCACAAAGTAAATAAGACATAAGATGAACTTGAAAATTAGCTCAAGGTAAATATAAGGACGACGTACTGCGCCGACGCAGTGAGCAGCATTTTACAGGACCCATTTCGCACTCAATCGCACCCAAAATGCTCACTCAAACATTTTCTCAATAACTTTCAATCAAAGCTGTTGTTTAAAGATAAAAGCTCAAATTTAAATGGTAACTGTCTTGGGTTGTTCGAAAGTTTTTACGAACTTTCGTATCAGCTGTTTCATGTCGCAGCTGGTATTCAATATTTCCTTGCATGCATGTATACGCAACGTTCAATGATGTTCGAAACTGTTGCGTCTGCTCGAAAGCGCTATTTATGTTTTTTGTTTTTGCCTGCCTCCTGTTATCATTCGCAATGTCTGTACATAGGAATGTGAAATCCCTGTGTATCCTTGCAAAACATTTGGTAAACGCAATTATTTGGCGTTGCGCGTTTTGTTCTACTATATTAGCACGAGTCATCTGCAAAGTATCTTCAGTACATTGAGATATTTTCACCGCTCGACAACTAATCGAACGAAGCAATAGTGGCAGAAGTTCCTTAACTAACACACTGTATGTCAAAAAAATATTGAAAAAGAATTAAGAAAAAATTTGAAGCAACGATTATGAAAATATTGGGTGAAAATTTTGAAGTTTCAGCAAATAAAAGTTTTTAGTGACTTTAGAAAAATTCAATTTTTATGATAAGTGATCAAATGGCTTGTTGTTATTGGTAAAGTGGCACGGAATTTCGAATTGTGTAAGCTTGCGTTCAGAAAACAGTTTGAAACTATTAAAACTAAAAGTTTGTTAAAACGATGAAAGTTATTAAAACTGCAATAATTTTACAAAAATGAAAAAGTGATGTAAAGGGACGCAACAAACTAAATTTTGAGTGTAATATGTATATGATGCTGGTTTGTTGCCGTTGAAAAAGTTTGTGATTTAAAAAATTATGGTACAAAGAATTAGTAAGTGTTGCAAATATTTTATATATTTAGAGCAGAGCTAAAGTACTTGCACATTTTAATATAAAGTATATATGTATCCGAGTTGTTATAAATGATATTGGAGAGGTTAATAAGAACCTACTAAATCTTGTTGAAATAATAATAATAATATTCGAAAAAATATTGAGTCCCGAAACTTGTGTAGTAAAAAATAATCAAAATAATTTCAAAAAATGTTAACGGTCAAAAACTGCTGACATTAATAAGAAGTCGAAACAGTGTTAATATAATATTTTGTGAAAATTAAAAGGTAGGTGAAAATTAACTTTTTGGTCATAGAAAAAAGGTCTGTTTTGAATTATACGTGAAAAAGTTTAAAAAAATTAAATTGGTTACTTTCAAATAAATAACGTACATGCAGGTATATTCAAATATAAAAATAAATATATAAATAAAACAATTGTTAAAAAAACTAAAATCTGTTTAAATTCTGAAAAGAAAACGCAATATCNATTAAAGTTAAAAAAATTTATATAGAAAGTGCAGTTTAAAAAAGTTATTTGATACTGTTGTTTGTTTAATGATATTGTTGTTGCTCAAATTAATAAATAATAACTACACTAACAAAAGGTAAATTAAGTGTTAATTAAATAATAAAATATCATAAAAAGGCTAAGAGTTGGTTAACTTAAAGAAAAGTGTTAAATATAATATATTGAAATATATTTAATTAATTACAATCAAGACGTTATGAAAGAGTTCAAACAACCCTAAAATGTAGTATTATGAAAGTGTCAACAATTTTAAGCAAGTTTTGCATTATAGTTGTAAAAAATACATTACTCTATCCTGCATATTAGCAGATAACGCATGAAAAGTTTAAACTTACATATATTACTATTTTTGAGAAACCAGAGCTTTAATATCCACGTTGGCATAGCTTTGAAGAGAAGCGAGCAGTTAAGTGAAATAAAGTGAATAATAATACATATAAAGTGAAAAAGTGCAATTGTGAAAATAAAATATCATAAAAATTGTGAAAAAATTATACAAAACATACTTATGTGATCCACTAATACATTCAGCATTACTAATTAGCGGGATCTAATCAAATGCTTAAATAAAAAGGTAGCTAATTGACATATTTTATTTAAATTAAAAAGTCTATCTGTAATATTCGAGAAAATAATTTTTTTATAGCATCAGAAAGTAGGGATAAAGTTTAATAACTTTTCGAAATATTTTGAGATTTTCACTTGCGAATTTGTTTTATTGATTTTTCCGTGTTTTTTCGATTTTAAGCTGAAATAAGGATTCTCCCTTAAAGTGTTACATGGGCTTCGTCGGATAAAAAACAGCATTTTTTAGCCATTTTTTTCTCACATAAAAAATTAAATATTTTATTAGATATATATATTATATTTATTTAACATACACTTAAGAATTGTATCTCAAAGACCTGTGTAAAATTTCCAGAAGATCGATTTAGTAGTTCCCGAGAAACATTGCCAACCGACTTCAAAAACACAGTTTCGAGAAAAACGCGTTTAAAAACGACGCCCTTAGCCTAGCTAGTCTCGAGCGCACAAGTTTTTAAGGCTGTATCTCCGAAATTATTACTCGGATCAATTTGACAATTTGCATAGAGGTGTTGTGGAATTTAATGACACAATAAAAAAAGACGATTTTTGAAACCCGTTAACCCATGTAACCCCTAAATATTTTAAATTTAAAAAATATTGTGAATTTGGGCCATAAGTAGATAAGATTACTTTAAATTTTTTAAATGAATTCTTTTTTGGAGCGATTGAAAATAAAAAGCTCAAAAACTTGAATTTTTCATGTTTTAATTTTAGGTTATGTGCAAAAAGCGTTAACAAAAAAGTTGTAGTTATTTTTATTTCCTACAATTTTGATCTTTATAGCTGTTGAAGTTTTGTCTGAAATCGTGTTTAATCATTTGTCACGCTAAAAAATTCAACCACGCTTCTCACCTTTGTCTTCTTGACCTTAGATCGCCCGGGAATTATTTTTCCCTTTTTTTGTCTGATATTTTAGCTTCCGTTTTCAATGGGTTTCAACTTACTACGAATTTCTTTAAATTTCTACCATTTTCAAAGGCTTCTGTACAGGAACAAAAATAGTTTTTTGGGACTTATTTTTAGTTTGTAAAAATATATAGAAATGAAGTTTTGTAAGTTTTAAAAACTAATAAAAAAAAACCTAAGAATATTCAGATTCGCGTGAGATTCCGAGCCACCATTATTTGGGTAAATCTTTATCGATTTTACATTTTTTTTGCATGTTTTTAAATCATTTTTATTGCTTACATACTCGACAAAAGTGTTTCGAAAATAATTATATATACAGGTATATTATCCGTATATCTTTTAACTAAAGCGTTGTTTATTCGCAAAATTTTGAAGTATGCTTCTAGAAACCTACACAAAAATCTATTACAAAATCTTTTTATTAAATCGTAAAATTTGACTATAACTTTACAAATTTTCAGAAATTTTCATGACATAGTGAACAAAATACTAACTGCACACGTATTTCGAATATGTGGCCAAAGTTTCACATTCGCATAAAGTTGTAACAAATTTATGACAACGTGTCTGCAACTAATTTACAAATGTGAATGTCTGCAACATAGTTACCACTTAGCTTTAATAAACCTCTCGCAAATAAATTAGAATATACGAGAAAATGTAAAATGCTTGTTACAAAAGTTCACAAATGTAAAAGCAAACTATGAATACGTGTTCCGTCATAACGACTAAAATTGTGATGTAGAAATTCGGTAAAATTTTATTGCAAGTTTTTACAAAAATGAAATCACATTTATTTGAAAGGGCTGAGTAGCGAGGCAAAGGAAAGTTTTGTAGAGAAGTTTGAAAAACATGAATACATATATGTAATGACAAAACATATTGTCGTAACATATGTCTGTGTGTAAGAACAAAAATCTCTACAAGGGCAATGATTCATGAAATGTAGCAACTTGTTGCGCACGCAGCAGGGCAGCAACTTGACCTAGAGAACACACATGAAAGAAAAGCGAATGCAAAAGACGGTCGTATGTCAGAAACCCAGCTGGTGAGCAAGCCAAGCAGTTAGCTAATTCTGCATCCAGGGGCGGAAGTCAAAGTAAATATAATCACATACTATGGAGTGTATTAGACAGGAAAGTCACAAAATGTGGAATTTTGCTGAGGGCAGAATACATTTGTATTGTATTTGCTGTTTTCTGCTGCTCAGCTGTTGCTGCAACTACACACTCTTAACCTTCAGGTCTAAAACCTCTTAATATTTGACGTTGTAATTTAGTACTTTCTTCTGCTCAAACGCTTTGTGGCTAATGGCGTCCCATATAACTTGTCTTAGAGGCAAAAAAGTAATTGCAACATTCAACTTTTTTGAATTATGTGTAGATTATTAATTTTAAAGAGCATTGGGCGACATTTTTTCCACTTAATACTAAAAGTAAATTCTTATGATTTTTTTAGAAGTTTGGGGTTTTCAAATCGGTTAGTGTTTTGAAGAAATCAGAAGCTTGAGATGAATTATTTTCTTACTTTTGAAAGAAAAGAAAAGGAACTTTACTTTACCATATGTAAGGTTAATTGCTCAGCGGAATATCTAAAACTACTCTAATTAATAAATATGTAGCGGCTAACTGAAGGTCTTTCTTTTTATTGACATCAAAAATTCTTATAAGAAAAGGTTACAAACCAGAAGCAGGAAGCTGATATTTTCCTAAAATGTTCTATTTAACAACAAGTGTGGATATATAGAACCAGAAGTGCCATTAGCCTGCCTTGTAATTTTACACATGTTGTTGATGACTTATTTATGTTGGTTTTTAAATGCTGCTGTTGTAGGGGAGTGCTTTAGTAACCACAAATCTAAGCACCGGTTTTGTAGAAAATCGTTGTTAATGAGAGACGACGAGGATGTAGTGAATTTTAAAATATATATTTTATAATTTCATATTTTTTAATTGACTTTTGAATCCTTTATTGAAAAGGACAAGAGAAAAAATTAAACCAGAGGGGCCAGATAGCTGTACAATTTGAATAATATGATTGGAGTTTATCGCCTTGTTCAGGAGAATATCTTAAAATACCTTGTCCATTAAGAAAGTTTTTTTTATAAAAGAACTTGAGTTTGAGCCTTCAGTTTTATTGACAGCTATATGCTGTCTGAGATTGATGGTTCCGATAAATAGCATTGGACAAAAAGCCATACTTAAGTTTGTTAATATATCTTGTGAAAAAAAATAAGTTTTCCATACCAGAACATTTAGTTTGATTTTTGTGTGGCAGCTAAATGCTACAGTAGTCCGGCATCGACAGTCGCAAGAAATGTGCAGCTTCTTGGTGAGGAAAGGGCGTGCGAAAAATTTCAATCAGCTATTTCAAAAACTGAGGGATTAATTCGCTAATATACAGACAGTCAGATGAATATGGCATGAACATTTTACAATAATACATATAGGGTCTACGACGTTTACCTCTGGGTTTTACAAAATATATTCTTAATAAAGTAAACCTTTTTCAGAGAGTTAATCAAGGAAAATTTTGTTTTAGATATATATATTTTCATCTTAATGAAAGAATCGTTGTTAAAAGTGTGAGCGCTTAATTGCAACGGGAGCGACCTTCGCTATACAGTTTTATATTGTTTCTTATTATCAGTTAGAAAAATCGCTCCCAACTACTTGAAAAATATCTCCTTTCCGGTTTTTTTTGGAAATTGATTGCGCTACAAAAAAGTCTTTTACGATATTTTTTTAAATCTATGTTTGAAATATATTTTAAGCCAATGTTTTACTCTTGCCACATGTTGGCATCGGTTGTACGTATCACATAAAAATAATCGAGATGGATATAAGGGATATATAAACGATCATGGCGATGGCGAGATGAGTTGAAATACGGGTGACTGTCTGCCTGGCCGTTCGTCCGCGCAAGCTGTAACTCGAGTAAAAGTGAAGATATCTTGATGAAATTTGGTACACATGTTCCTTGTCAGAAAATTGAGGCGAAATCATAGATGGGTTCATATAAAAGACCACTAAATTAAGATTTAGCACAGGAGATTGCATAAGCAAGGTTCACGAGTGGGCAAAAAATGCAAATTGTGGAATGATAAATCCGTCTACTCCTAATATAACAGCACTGTTAAAAACTACTAAAAGTGCGATTAATGAATGACTCAATAAGCCAGAGATATAAAATTTTACACATGAAATACTGTGAGAGGGCTTTATGAGAACCGGCGAAAAATTGGACCTTCACTTTTAGGTGAAATCCCATATCTCGAGACCCACCTAATCGATTTAGACCAAATTTAATCCGGGGATGTATGGAATATACATACACCTAATCGATTTAGACCAAATTTAGTCCGGGGATGTATGGAATATACATTTGAAATTCAGAGTGAATCCTCTCTTGATAAAAGTAACTTTGTGTATTAAAACTGTGCTAAATCTGATCAATACTCCGTGAGCCTCCTTATACCTAATATAAAGATATGTGATTTCTCTCAATGAAAATGAGGGAGCCTATTTTACTCTTAATATATATTTAAAATAGGCAAAATCGTTAGAAAACTTGATTCAGCTCCCATATAATAAACATCCAACAACCTGGTGACTTTACTCTATAGGATTGGCGATACGTGATTGTGAGGTACCTTACCGAATCTCAGGGAAGTTTTTATTAAAATGTGCCCTGTCAAGAGTATGTCGTTTTGTAAAATTATTATTTAAAAATCCTTTATATATTTAAATCCTGCCACGAGTGGTAAATTTAAAAATAAGCATAACTCATTACTTATATAATATTGAGCTGCAACTAAATATATATTCGCACAAAAGTGTGAAGTCGAAAAGTGAAAAAGTTTTATAACTATTATCATTGATGCAACTTGCAACCTGTAGCTCTGCATGAACGGCTTGGGAATTTGCTGTGGGGTATAAAAAAGTGAATTTAATAAATTTACAAAATGAAAAAAAAAAAAATGAATGCTGTACATTAGCAGAAAGTGTGAGAACATGGGGAGCAATAAAAAGTTGGAAATTTTCTAAGAATTTGTCATAGTGACATCAGCAAAATGATTGAAAACGATAAAATGTATAATAAAATGGAGAAGCAGTCACAAGGGGCAGGGCAAGCAAGTAGCGAATACTAACGGTTTTTTCCTATGGCATTTGCACTTCGACATTGAATGTGCACACACTTACGTGCGTACGTATATATACATACACTGGCTGGTATATGTATACACAAGCAAGGGAATGGGAGTGTAACTAAGTGTGCGAACGTGAGTAACCTTGGCACTGCCTTCTATTGACTGGGATGTGGAAATTAAATTAATGGTATTGTTGTTGCGAAAGCAATTAAATTCCAACATTTTGCTGCAAGCTACGTTGGCGGCATACAAAAAAGCCACTTAATGGTGTGGTACGAGACTGCGCTGTTAGTGGGAAGGCTAACAAGGCGGTTTGCTCTTATTGTGGGGGTTTTGTAAATAACTGGGTCCTTACATGCGTGTATGCGCATGTACTTGTAAAATAGGTGCCAATTACATAATTTTATGTTTTCGCATATAACAATTTTCAAGTCTCCACACGCTGCCTTTGATATCAGCAACCGCCAATATTGTTGGCAATAATAAACTTGTGGCTTTCGAAAATACATGCATAAGCATATGTGTACACAAGTGTATGAAGAATTGCAGAATTGTAATGTGAACATGTCTTCTGCAACTGTTCAAGTTCGTTTTGACTGTAATTTGTTTTTGGCGGTTAGGCAGAGACTGAAGATGAAGACTTTTTATTTTTTCATTCATTAGTTAAATATTTAAGAATTGTACTCTCTTATATTATTGTAAGAAAATAATATTGTTCATACGCCATGACGAACATAATGTATTTTTCTGTGCCAAAAGCTTTGCATGCTTAATAAATGTAAAATTTCCTTCAATAACAAATGCGATAGTTAAGTTTTTATATAGTGAAGACACTCAGTTGGGAGTAGATCGTTGAAAGAATTTGAAAAAGCCTGAACAACAATAGAATTGAGAAAAGGCGTTTAAGGCTTCGGAAAATTCAGTCTAATGTTAACTTGCCAAGTTGGATGTCCCATAATCAAAATAATTATATCACTTATTTTTGAAAGGTTCCCAATATAAAATATAAAAAAGTTTTTTTTTTCAAATTTCAACTCTCTTAAAGGATATAAGACTTACAAGTAAGAAAAAGAGTATTTTTTTATTATTTTTAATAGAAATTTTGATTAATAAATAAATTAAAATATAATTGATAGAGTTAAATGTGCTTTAATTATTGCTGATCCATTTTGAAAATTTTGGATTCCCTAGAACCTGTAACCAATCTTAGAAGATGTGCGAAAGAAGATATCTAAAAGAAATGTTTATTGCTATAGATGCAATTAACACTTTAGAGATGCTTAAGGGGTTATACTCATATACAGAAGAAAATTTATTGATCCAAAAATGTGTACACATATTACGGTGTCTTTTAACTATATATTAAGACTTAATATTAGCAAAAATATTTATATATATCGTTGAACTGGATCCTTTGGAATTAAAAAACCAAACATATTTCGTTAAAGTAATCTTAAATCTAGTAATTAATCTAAGGAATAAGCAAAGTAAGTAAAAAAACTATTTTTGAGCAAAATTTCGACCTTAAGTTGTTTATAAAAAAATATTTATCGGTAAGAAGTAAATCTTCGATTAATTACTAAAAAATATAATTAAGATGATCGTGTTTGAGACTAATTGGTCAAGCCGTTTTCGAGTAATTTTGGTCGACTTTGAAAACCCCATTTTGAAAAACAAACACGTTCAAATTTTGGAGTGCACTCGAAAATAAAATTGTAAAAAATCAATATTTTAAAAATTCTATAATAACTGTAAAATCGAACAATTCTAAAAAAGTTGTTTCAAATTTCAATTCAAAAGTCAATTGGTCCAGCCATACCGGAGCAATTTTTTGAGCTACTCTGAAAAAAGCGTTTCAAGCAACGATTAATTAAATAATTCATACAAATACGCTCATATCTATTAAATTAATTGTCGGTTCAACTTAAAATTTTTGTCGGAGAAAATTTTTAAATATATTTACATTATGTATGGAAGAAAAAAACCACTCAAGCGAAATAATTTTCTAAAATATAATGAAAATGTCTGACATAATTGGTGGTAATATGATATAAAGATAACAGGAAGTTTTGGGTATAAAGTGAAAAGGCTTTCTGACGTATTTTGAGAGAAAGGATAATTCGATGCCGTTTTTCTAAAAACCGAGAAAAGCAAAACGTTGTTCACAATTTAAAATTCTTAGATTATTCCTCAAAATCTATGTCATCACTCTCAAAGTAATCCCCTTGGCCCTTTGAGTTTATTGAATAGCGACACATGGAGCTAAATTAGTCGAATATGATGGTTGCCGCACGATATTGGTTTAAAATTTGGCGTAAAACTCACCACTGAAGAATCAATGTAATATGGGCCAGTGTATTATCGTGGTGTAAAAACCAAGAGAACCCATAATTTCGGTCACTTTTTACAAATAGCTTCGCGAAATTGACGCATTTCTTCGGCTTAAGCTCTGCTTTGCTACGATATTCGGTTTATTGATACATATAATACGGTTCTCGACCTTCCTTGAATAATTTGTACCAACCAAAAAATTGCTCGCGGCAAATAATTATCACCGAAGGCCTTTTCCAACATTCTGGATGTTTCGGACCAGAAATTATATTCCGCACACATATTTTAATTAATTTTGTTGAGTAATTTCGCTCATCGTATAAACCGTCAAATGCTCTTTATGTACTTCAAAAAAAACAGGGTTTGGTATATCCAAATAATTATTTTCATTTGATATTTGGCTCAGATGTCACTCACAGTCATATGAACCTGGAAAAAAATATTCCGACAAATGGGTTTTCACGCAAAATTCAAATTAAAAAGTCTTAGAATTTTTTTGCCTAGCGTAGTATTTAATATATATATTAATACTAGATTGTCAAAAAAGTCGTCGCATCGGGTCATGCTATACCTTTTTGGAGAGCTCATTTCACGCGCTAATACGGTTTGATTGATTGTCGTTTCTTTTAAGTCGTTCGTGAGTTATAGCGTTGCAAACATGGAGCAAAATAAAGAGAAAATACGGCATGTTTTTTACAGTACTACTACCATAAAGGCAAAAATGCATCTCAAGCCGCCAATAAAATTTGTGTAGTTTATGGACCCGGTACAGTTTCCATTTCCACCGCACAACGATGGTTTCAACGTTTTCGTTCTGGTGTAGAGGTGGTAGAAGATGCGCCACGCTCCGGAAGGCCTGTCGTCGAAAATTGCGATAAAATCGCTGAATTGGTCGAAAGAGACCGGCATAGTAGCCGTACCATCGGTCAAGAGCTGGGCATGGGTCATCATCGTCATGTTTCGAATTCAAAATTAAAAATAAACCTTTTTGAGTCTTTTATAAAGCCTCGTAAAAGTTATTTAACTTTAAAAAATTATATTTATAACATTACGTGCTTGACACAAATGGTGAACACACTATGTAAAGTGAGTATGCCATTGAAATATAATAAATATCTACCATCTAAGTTGCACTAAATCTGTAAGTACATACGGCGCTGTGCATAGAAATATGTAATGGAAAAAAGAATAAAATCGTAAATGTCGTTTTATTATTTTGAGTGCCAAGACGCGAAAGCAACAGGCGGTCTTACCATCAATGTCACTAACTACCACAACCACAGATAAATGCGAATAACTAGCAGACCTCACAGCCATCGCCAAAGCAAATATTGAGCGAAAAGGCGAAAGAAAGCGTGCAAAAATATATATTTCTTTCAATTGATGTTATGCTGGCTAAGCGAATACATAGAGAAACAAACTTTTATACAAAAAATACAAACAAATGCAAACCAGATAGCAAGTTCTAAAGTGCTTTAAAAATTTAGTCAGTGTGGGCAGAATCGTACAGTTGTCAGCGAGGTCATGAGTGAGGATGGCAATGAGAGAACACGATTCGATAATAGAGGCAACAGTTGGCATCGCTGAGAAAGCGAAAGCGTTAGTTGGTGGTGCTTGATATTTATTTTTTAGGTGTGAACATTTTCTCACATTTTAACCGTCTTCGCGAGGAGCCGGCACGTGTATACTGTATATACAACTGCATTATATTTAAGTGTTGAATGTTTATAGCATTGAGACGCTGCACGTCCAGACTGTTGATGGTGTTTTGCAAATGACCATAATTGACTCTATACAGTTGTCAGCAATATCTCAAGCATACATACAAATACAAAACTCGGATGTGACCGCGTAAGCGGTGTCTACGCCAAAAAAGAAGAACAGATATAAAAATATATACAGCATTTCAGCATGGATGAGCACGGATAAACTAATCGCTAAAATAAAGAAAAAACATATTTGCTCGTAATTCAACTCGTCGTTCTTCCGAATTTTTTCACGTTTTGCTAGAATGTCCTAATAAAGTTAAATGCTCACTTTTTTAATGTTTCACAATTGTGCGTGTAGGTATAAATGTCCCAGCAATTTTGCAGTGGAAAGGAAAAACGATTACAATGTACGTGCTGAAATAAATGGTGTGTGATGCAATCGCATGGAAAGTACGAAAAGCCTTGAACTATAAAAAAAACTCCAATGAACACATCCAGGAGAGTTGCATTGGGAAATAGTGTGAAAACTTAAAAACAAAAAAAACTTTATAAAATTATTGAAACGTTATCTCGAATATTTTTTGAATTTACGACTTTTTAAAGTGTAAATGTTCAGTTCGATCAGCTCCATTAGTCTGTGTCTGTCTTTTTTTCAAAAAATAATTTTTTAAACAATAGATGTCGTTGCAGTCGTACATCTCCAGTGCTCCCAATCACATCATATCATATAGTGTTGGAAAGCTGATTTTAATCTTCATTTAACCAAAAAAAAAATTAAAATGAAAGCAAGTTACAAATGTTCAAAAATGAGTGAAAATAATGAAGAAACTGGCTATATATTGGAATTTATGTATAAAAAAGGGAAGAATGCCACATAAGCCGCCATTGAAATTTGTGAATTTTACGGAGATGGTGCTCCATCAGTTCGTGTAGCAAAACAATGGTTCGTTCGCTTCCGTTTTGGAAATTTCGAAATTTCGATTTACACTGATGGAATAATGTCTTTAGGGAAAAATTACAAAAAGTTGTCGACCAAAATTATACATATTTGTTTATTTATTTATTATTATAAATATAAAAAAAAATATGTTGAAGTTTGATCAGAAATGCGAAAAGACTTTTTCGATTACCATAGTTCTCTACACAATTACCTTCGTGTTTTTTGATCTGACCAAATCAAATTATGGCAAGTTAAAGATATTGAACGTCTCGTTGATTTTTTTCAACCTTAAGTCGTTGTACGCTCGGCATATTTTATTAGACGTTTTGTTTTCTTAGGTTTCATTCATGGAGAAGGTGGGAGTTATAGCGGCAAGGGATGAATTTTTTAGCGCAGTCAGATATCATGAAAAATTTAAAGTTTTTTAAAGAATTTAATTTTATTGTGTAGGTATAAGTTTAAAACACTTAATAAAGTAGTTTTTTTTTACCCAAAAACATGATTTTATCTTCAGGATATCACACTATCTGTGTCCTATTTTATCTATCTGTAATTATTTTACTCTTAATTTATGGTAGAGACTTTCTTAGAGTTGGAATGAATTTTTCATTATTTTAAACTGTACGTAAATTTTTTTTTTCCTGAGATGAATTGTATTGTACTTTAGACTTTTTAAAGTAAAGATAATTCATATCAATTCTTATATAAAGCCATTCAATAATGAAAGTTGTAAGTTAACTAAACATTTGACTCTCTTACTACTTTTTGATTCAATGCAAGATACAATTGCCTGTCTGGTTACCATGAATTAAAAATACCATAGAAAAGTTTGTTCAATGCAATTGCTTAAACCGCGCACATACACTTAAAGGACAATTTCCTTATCACTATACGTGCCTGACTGCAAAAATTTTCGCTTTATATTACATACTCTGGAATGCGATTCTGTTCAAGGCTTAAGATCCGTTTTTTGGTATGTGACCCATTGCCGATTACTATCAATGGCAAGTGGTAGACAGCTGAACAATGAAATGAATTATTGTAAGAAAAATGTTTGAAATTTTGCTATCTTTCCGTTCCGTCTTGGAGTGCTAGATTTTCTTCCTGCTGTCAGGATAAAACTAGTTTGTGTTTTCTGAACTACTTTGGAGATGTTTTTATTTAACGAATAAATAAACTCAATGTGCATTTAAATTTAAGTTTTAGTTTTTTAAATAATATTAGATGTCTTGAAAATTAATTTAAATGTGAAAATTATTAAATCTTCAACAAACCGCTTAACTAACTAATGAAAATCTATCCAAATTTCATAGTAAATAAGATTAGTGCATAAAAATAGTATACATTTATGTTTAGTATATTTGTTATTATTTATATATTCAAGCACAATTTTCACGCGTGTGAGTTTTCTCACATTTTGTTAGCATTCACCAATCAGTTAATCGACCCAATAAATGCTTAAACTAGAACAACGAAAAAGATCCAAATCAAAATCGAAAGCCGAAAACCAGCAATATTTACCAATCGGCTGAACTTGATTCGAGTATTGTTTGTATATTGAAATACACAAGCTGCCAAATAAACGAAATACAACGACGAGAAAATTGAAAAATAACATATTGCATCGTAAACTGCTACAAAGCTTGGTCAAACAGCCGTTGCACAAACAGAAATCAAATAGTGAATTGAAAATCGTAAAACAAAAAAGTATTATTTTTGCTTTCTACTCTAAATTTTTTATTTTTTTTATTCAATATATGGAAACTCATTACTTTAGCTTATAATAATATGCTGAAAACCAATCAGGATAATTGAACATTATCGCATTCTTAAAAATAAATAAAGAAGTAAATAATAATTCATTTGAAAGGTTTAAAGCGGAGAAGTGAGTAGCATTGTGAACTGAAACTGAAACAAAAGTCATTGAAATTCGTTGTTTTGTTTTTGGAAGCCACAGTAACACCATATTACTATGACGTAAATGCTGCGATCGCTTTAACTATTGGCACCCCCTTTAGCAGCAAAAAAATACAACAACACTTGCTGTAAATGAAATGCTGTAAGCAGAAAATGTCAAGAATAGTTACAAGTGTGACGAACATAAAGCTAAATAAAAACATGAGCAAACACATGGTACAAACACACATGATTAACACCACACAAGCTATGCACAAGTTTCAACACGCACATGGCTTAGACGTGTGGTAAATTGTTTACTCCCTGCAAAGCGCTGCAAGGGACTTAAATTAATTCCAAAATCACTCAGTTGCCACGAACTACGAAACAACAAAATCTGAGGGGCAAATGGAAAAGTAAGTTTGTGTATATGTGTGATAAACAAACTTTAATGCTTGTGCACGCAATTCAACAGTTGAATGCTTAAGGCATTGCAATCTAAACTCCAAAGTAATTGGGAGCTAGTGGGATATGTGGCAGCCAAAATAACAATTCCGTTATCATTTAAACGCAAATTGAACTTTGACTAAAGTCTGACTTGGGAATTTAAAGCAATTTAATGGTTTAAGAAAACAATAAGAATTAGGCAAAAATAAAGGTTAATCTTCATTTAAACATCTCTGTAGATAAGTCTATATTAATTGTAGCCAAGTCTCTATTGCTTTTAGAATCCAATGTTGGTGTTCCTTCGCTTCATACTGAACCGATTGAAATATCTATAATAATAATTTTTTTCCACAAAAAACAAATATATAACAGCCATAACCTTGGCTGTATTTGTAAGCATGTATGATTAATTTCTGAATATTTGCTGGCAAAACACTAAATAGAATCTCCTATTTGCTGTTTGTCTTTATTATCTGCATTATTTTAAATTTGTATATAAGTATATTCGTAGAGCTCTTTTAACGCACTGCTCATATATTAATAATATGCAAATATGGTATATGTAATATAGCGCAAAATAATTACAAGTAGTAATGCGTGCTATACTCATTGCAATCCTCCGAGTGCTTTTCCGCGTAATTAACTGTATTGTAATTAAATCTGATGGGGAAGCACGCACAAAGGCTGCAAATAATATATGAAGAGAATAGGATGTATGTACTCGCATTATCGTATTTAATGGAAATCATGGATGTAATTATAAGCCATCAGAAGAGATGTATTATATAATATAGAACATGCATATGCTGCGCATATTTTTTCCTAATTAAATATTTTTATGATCTATATCACTTATAAATTTTAAAAGCATAGAATAAAATTATCAGATGAAGAACTTATTCAGTGCAAAACATCATTAAGGCAATTTTTTTTTAAATATATATTTTATTTGCAATCTATCTGAAGGCAATTCGTAAATTTTATAAATATAACCATCATAACAGTATAGATTGGGGTCCTTTGAGACTAATCAACATATTCTTCAATAACATAGTTTGCTAATAATATTCTTGAAACCATTTAAAATCTATTTTAGGTCACATATAACAAAGATATAATATCCGGGTAATTTTACATCAAGTGATTGGTGGTGCTATTTGAGGTACTATATTGAAGCTCAGGGAATATTTTATCAGTATGCGGCATGTTAATAGTATGTAGTTTGTACGCGAACTTAGCCTCTTCTGACTTGTCCGATGTTTCCGTGTGAGGGACAAATTATAATCGGACGGTGCAAATTATAATCTGAGGAAATATCGTGCTGTTTAAAGCGACAAAATCAATCATGGCATGTTGTTTAACTTACGGCAGCACCTCCAAAAGTATTTGACACGTAAACAAAGTAACTAATGTGGAAACGCAGTTTCTTTTTCAAATGTCTTGGTTAAATTTATCACGTTTTGGATATATCAAAATCGACCACCATTAACTGCTGAAGACAGCTATTGACAAATAGCGGGAAATTAGTTGTGCAACAATAATTATGTCGATGGGAGTTTTAAATTTTTAAGGGCGAATTAACTATTTTTGGAAATTTAAGAAAAATTTATATAAAAATAAACATACCTATATAAAGTTTTACCCCCTTTTAGTCGGTCATTTATATCCGCCCTTTTGACTTCTGGTCGTAAATAAGATTTACGTATGAGAAGAACTGAAAATCTATGCAACATCCGCTGCTATTAAGGAAGCTTATTAAAGGAACAACCGTTAAAAGATGTAAAATAAGACTGCAAATACAAAGGAGGGTATTCTTTTCATACAGCAGAAATAGAAATTTAAATACACATAAATTATGAGCTTAGGCGTGACGATGCGCGAAAGTTCGTTTCACAGTAGAGTGCTTTCTTTCTTTGTTAGAAAAAGTTAAGGGTGTGGATGCGCTTGCTGTTTACCGAAAACCAAAGCTATTTCGCTTATTTCCAAAGGTGGCTTTTAAAATTTCGTCCGAGTATTTCTTTTTGTTTAGCGTTTAGTCACGGTGTTTTCTCTACTTTACTCCGTCGAGTATTTGAATTTTGTAAATTTATGCGCGTAGCTGTCAAAATACCTTGGCAGTCATTTAAATTTACAGCTTGGCAAGTGAGTTGCAAAGTGACACAAATGAAAAGGTGAAGCATAACTTATTATAATAAAATGACAAAGAGGTATAACATCTAATAGCTACATATATTTTTTGTGTTGTATGTAAATCAAAAATACTTCGATTTGTTGAAGAGTAATTTAATTTCATAAATATTGTGTAGTCGAAAAAGTTTTTTTGTATTTTGTCAATAGAATAGATAGTTGTAGTTTGATTAGAAATACGGAAAGACTTTTTCGACTACCCAATATTTTGTTCACGAGAGAAGTAGCCTCTTATTATAATCATAGAAAATGGTCAACCGATTTCCAAAGTCTATTTATTTCATATTTTAGTGATATTCTATTAGGTTTTCGAAGAGTAAACAAACATATATTTTTACCTAAGAGATGTAATTTATTACGACCGCCCACATTATTTGGGAAAATAATCGGAAAGTCTTCAGTATAATGATATAATTAATAATATAGAATTATAAATCTCGAAGTATTTTTTCTTTCACTCGCTGAAGAAGTCAATACCTTTTATCTTCTGCAGCAAATATTGGGAATTATTGAATACCCTTGCAGTTACTTGATTTTTAGTAGATTTTCATTGTAGTTGTACTCAAATTGTTTATAACGAACCTCTGCAAAGTGGAAAAACTTCTGAGTTCTTCGCAAAATTTACACGGCTAATAACAAAAAAGGTCAATAAGTATCAACGGCAATTTTCCAAAAAGTATTGATTCCTTAATTAGAGTACTCCTACCAATAGAGGCTTTCGAAAAGCTGCTTATTTCGGGATTTGTCTAATGTATATACCGTAAGTTGTTGCAAACAAAGTGGAAGCTATCAGAAATTGAAGCGCATGCATTAACATTTAATGTGAAAGCTATAACAATGATGACTTGGAACAGCAAACCCCATTGAAGAAGATAAAAGACACAAGGGACTCGGTATAAAAGTGATCTTAAATGTATAAACCCCTCTTGTTTTCTTTATTGTGAGTTTGTGTTTGTATCGGGTGATTTTTTTGAGGTTAGGATTTTCATGCATTAGTATTTGACAGATCACGTGGGATATCAGACATGGTGTCAAAGAGAAAGATGCTCAGTAT
>NW_017536697.1:230775-233068 GCF_001853355.1 Bactrocera latifrons | reverse complement strand
TTTTTTTTTTTTAAAAAGTTATCAAGCTCTTAAAAAATCACCCGATATATAGATACCTATATATGTGAAGTATTTCATTTCGTTTATATATTATGCTCTTTTGTTGTCTAGAGGTCATACTCGCACGCTCTCATCTCAATACAATGGCCTATGGTATATTATTTACCCTTAAGAAATGTATGATTCCCTTTTGTTACTTCAATTTGGTTGCTAACAAATGGTTACAATGCTATGTAATTCACTTGAGACTTTGACTTGTTTGTGCACAGCAATTGTTCATCGCTACTCATTGAGCTTTTCATGGGCCGGCTATTTTTATCCGTTTCGAATTCTCTTGCATTGTATGTTTGAACCGCCATTGACTATTTTGTTTTCTTGTTTTGCTTAGCGTAAGACATGTAAGAAATATTTAATAAGTATTCTGTACATATATATATGCAGCAAAATTCACTTGTATTGATTCCATAAGACTTGTATTTTCGTAAATTGCAACATAATTTATTCTATAGTGCCAAATGGAAATTCAATCCAATGCAGATGTTTTTAATTATAGATATATATATATATACATATATGTAATATGTATCATATAGTCTGGGTGTAATAACCTGACATCAGAATATTAAACCTAAAGGTGGTACTTTAATACTATCTTAATATCAGTCTCTCATCACAAATTTCACGTAAACGCACCGTCACTTGCTAATTAAAGCTCTGCAATTCCCTTTCTTATATGCCTTTAAACCTGTCTTTAGATATTTACACCTACACTTTTCTTTGATGTTATATGATCTTTTCAGCTATTACTGGCTAACACCACTAATCTTTGCACTTTCACTAAGAGAAAAATCAGATTAGTCGAAAGGAAATAAAAAGACGTTAATTAGCAAACTCAAAAGGGTCAAAAGAAACAGCAAGAAGTCAAAATACGGAAGAAAATAAATACAAAAAAATTACACAAAATTTGTTTGCTTTTTGAAACAAAATGTGATAAAAACTTAAGAAAGTGAGAAAGAAGAAGTTAACTATTTATTATGTATATACCCATATAATAATATGTAAATATATATTTTGAATCTAAAACGTTTGTGTGCCTTAATAAAATTGTTATTAGCCGACTTTTAGAGGTACTGAGTAAGATAGCGGAGCTCATTTCGTTAATCCGTTACCAATAGTTACTAAAGATTATTAAACAAAAGTAAAAGTTAATTAAATTACTTACAATTACATATAACCAATTTTTAAAGTTGGTGGAAAATAATGATAAAAGCTAGTATAACATTGAGGTATATATAACAATGTAGCCAATATTTTTGGACCAACCGAGCAAAGTCTTCGTGCAGTGTATTTTATACCTAATATTTTCCAAAAAACTAAATTAAAAATTATTTTTTATTGTATTTTCCAAAAATCTGCTATTTTATTGTTAATTCAAATGATCACACAAAAGAAATACCTATAATTTCTTTGATTTTTGAAATAAAATTTAGTAAAATGTGTCTATCTAATAATTGTTTACACAAATTTTACTATCGGTAATATGTAACTTACCTTCTTCTTTACCTTAATTTGGAAATTTCGATTCCTTAATTATATTTTACAACAACAGTTTTTAAAAGTTTACTCTCATCAACCCATAAGTACGCAAATACAGGCACACAGATCCATTACATATATGTTTGAACAGTGTAAATGCGCTTAAGCTATTTGCAATCACACATTAAAATGCAATTAGTGCGGTTTAATTACTCGGCATAAGAAATCATAGTAGGTTAGAAAGCATGAATCGAAGATATCGCTAATTCAATTTGTGGTTTTAAATCGATGCTGTTGTTTGTTTAGCTCAATAAGCTTAAATATATATGCACGGATTTTAATAAGTGAACTAAGATGAAGAAACTAAATACAGGAAAAAAGAAAACTTTCGAGTTGACTTGTTTTTTCTTTTTCGAATCATAAAATATAGCATCACAGTTTTGAAATTTTTTGAAAATAAATATTACAAGGAATAAGCTTACAAGTATTGAAGGAAGTGTTTTGATTAGAAAAATAATAGATTTCTTCGTCCTGCCAACTAATCGTGTAATTTCTCAAATCAGTATAGTTTAGTTTCCGAAAAAATCGGCAACTTAATTGTAGTGTGGTTTTAGTAAAAGTTATACCTAAGCTCTTCAAAAAATTAAGTTATCAAATAAAATCAGTATGAACTAATTTTAAAATAATTTTAAATCTAAGGTATGTATCAATGTATCAAAAGACCCAGATTAAACAAAAAATGTTTCTTTTGTTCAAT